>NW_007250005.1:0-2245 GCF_000164805.1 Carlito syrichta
CACATTTGAGGAGCTCGAAGCCTTGTTTCTTGTTTGTCCCACAACAGACACTCTGGGAATTTTTTGTATTGAGGACTCTTACAACAAAGATTCTTTATTCTTCCTTAGTTAGAGGCCGTGTAGTGTCCTGTATAGGAGGACTCACTTTCCCTAGATTCCTGTTTTAAAACCCTGATTCTTGTTTAGTCCTTAGTAAGACGCCATGTAGATTTTTTGATAGAGGAACCGTGTAAAAAATATTTCTTCTATTTTCTTAGCAAGAGGCCCTGTAGTTTCCTGTATATGAGGGCTGCTATTACACACATTCATGCCTCAAACCCCTGATTCTTCTTTAGCCGACAGGAAGATGCCCTGTAGACATTCAGGAAGGAGGACTCATATAACCCAGATTCCTTATTTTTAGCAACAGCCGTGCAATTGCCTGTATATGAGTACTCTGTCTCCCAGATACATGTGTCGAAAACCTGATACTTGTTTAGACCTTAGGAAGACGTCGTGTAGTTTTTTGGGGATGGAGAACACATGTCACCCAGATTCCTTATTCTTTCCTAGGAAAAGTCCGTGCAGTTGCAGGTATGTGAGGATTTCATTTCGCTAGATTATGCTTCAAAATTCAAATTTGTGTTTAGCCCTTAGCAAGACACCCTGAAGTTTTTTTGTGGATTTAGGACACGTGTAAGCCAGATTCCTTATTCTTCCTAAGCAATAGGTAGTGCAGTTTCTTGTATATGAGGACTCCCATTATACAGATACCTACTCCCAAACCCTGATTGGTGGTTATCTCTTAGCAAGATGCTCTGTAGGTTTTTGAGACGGAAGACTCGGGTCAGCAATATTTCTTATACTTCCATAGCACCAGGTCATGTAATGTTCTCTATATTAGGACTCTCATTATTGAAATTCCTGCTTAATTCTCAGCAAGTCACTGAGACACTTCCTGGTGACCTAGAATTACAGTTTCTTGGATATCAAGAGAAAGACTCCCATAAAGTTCTTGTGGAATTGGAACCCTAGATTCCGGGTTTCCTTTTCAAAGACACGCTAATAATGTGGCGACATAGAAGCCTAGATTGTTGATTAAACCTTATCAAGAGACCTTGTAGATTTAGATGATTTAGAACTCCAAGAACCGGATTCCCTTTCAGTTCTCAGCAAGATGCCCTGATTTTCCCTGTCTATGTGGATTCCAAAACTCTGTATACAAAAATGCAGATTTCCACTGCTTTCCAAGGATGTAGAATCCGTAATTCCTGGTTACATTTTAATAATTCATACTAAATATTTGGCAACTGCAAAACCCTCGGCCGCTCTCCAAATTAAAGTACATACAGAAATTTATTGAAATTCCTTCTTACTTCTCAGCAAGACATCAAAACATTTCCTGGTGACCTAGAATTCCAGTTGCTTAGATATCAAGAGAAACACTCCCATAAATTTCTTGTGGAATTTGAGCCCAAGATTCTTGGTTCCCTTTTCAAAGACACCCTAATAATGTGGCGACATGCACTGTAGATTTTTGGGATTGAGGACTCGTGTAACCCAGATTCCTTATTCATTCTTAGCAAAAGGTCATGTAGTTGCCTGTGTATAAGGACTCCATTTCCCCAGATTCATGGTTAAAACATCCTGATTCTTGTTTAGCCCATGGCAAGACGACCTGAAGTTTTTTTGGGATTGAGGACACGGGTAATGTAGATTCCTTATTCTTACTTAGCAATAGGCAGTGAAGTTTCCTGTATGAGAGGACTCCCATTACCCAGATTCCTACTTCAAAAACCTGATTCATGGTTACCTCGATGAAAGACGGCCTGTAGTTTTTGGGATTGAGGACTCATGTAACCAAGATTCCTTATACTACCTTAGCAATATGTCATGTAGCTTCCTGTATATGACGACTCCCATTACCCAGCTTGTGGATCTGTAATGACAAATTTAGTGTAATCAAGGAACAAGTAGCTCTGAACGATATATGGACCAGAATCCCAGATTGCTGATTAAACCTTATCAAGAGGCCATGTAGATTCTGGTTAATGAGAACTCCTGGAACCGAATTTCCTTTTCGTTCTCTGGAAGATGCCCTGATTTTTCCTATTGATGTGGATTCCAAACTCTATATACAAAAGGACAGATGCTCAAAAGTTTCCTAGGGACGTGGAATACATGATTGCTGGTTACCTTTAAAAATACGTACTAAACATTTGACAACTGCAAAACTCTTGTCCCCTCTCAAAATAAAAAACAAACG
>NW_007250005.1:2838-4352 GCF_000164805.1 Carlito syrichta
CCCTGTAATGTGGACTGCTATTACCGACATTCATGCCTCGAATCCCTGATTCTTCTTTAGCCATCAGCAAGATATCCTGTAGATTTTCAGGTCTGCAGACTCGTATAACTCAGATTTCTTATTTTTAGCAACTGCCTTGCAGTTGCCTGTATATGAGTACTCCCTTTCCCAGATACATATGTCAAAACCCTGATGCTTATTTAGTCCTTAGGAAGATGCTGTGTAGTTCTTTGGTGTTTGAGAGTGCATGTCACCCAGATTCCTTATCGTTTCTTAGGATAAGTTCGTGCAGTTGCCTGTATATGAGGATTTCATTTCCCTAGTTTATGCTTCAAAAACCCAAATTCCTGTTTATCCTTTAGCAAGACACCCTGAAGTTTTTTTTTTTTTTTTTTTGATTGAGGACACGTGTAAACCAGATTCCTTATTCTTCCTTAAAAATAGACAGGTCAGTTTCCTGTATATGAGGACTCACATTAGTCAGATTCCTACTCCCAAAACCTGATTGGTTGTTATCTCTTAGCAAGACGCTCTGTAGGTTTTTGGATTGGAGGTCTCATGTAACCAAGATTCCTTATTCTTCCGTAGCAACAGGTAGTGTAATGTTCTGTATATGAAGAATCCCACTACTGAAATTCCTGCTTCCTTCTCAGCAAGACACCAAGATACTTCGTGGTGACCTAGAATTCCAGTTGCTTGGCTATCAAGAGAAAGACTCCCATAAAGTTCTTGTGGAATTGGAACCCAAGATTCCTGATTCCCTTTTCAAAAGACACTCTAAAAATGTGGCGACATAGAAGCCCAGATTGCTGATTAAACCTTATCAAGAGGCCTTGAAGATTTAGGCGATTGAGAACTCTAAGAAACGGATTCCCTTTCCGTTCTCAGTAAGATGCCCTGATTTTCCCCTCTATGTGTATTCCAAAACTCTGTATACCAAAAGGCAGATGAACAGATGTTTCCTAGGGACGTGGAATCCATGATTCCTGGTTACATTTTAATAATTCGTACCAAATACTGGGCAACTGCAAAACCCTCGGCCCCTCTCCAAATAGAAGTGCAAATGGAAATTTAAGAATTACCAGTATCATCATAAGACCAGAGTTACATACAAATACGTAAAGAAGATACATTTTCCGGAAATCTGTCCTTAGTTGTTCCAAGGAACTTAAGGGACTTGTACTACCAGATACCAATTTACAACTCTCAAGAGGACCAGAATGTTGCTGGAGTCCTGAAATGACTGATTCATAATACCCACAAGCCAAATATCTCTAAAATATGAGACGAGCTCAAAGCTCTGATTCTTGTTTATCCTTTAGCAAAACACCCTGAGAATTTTTTTGGATTGGGAACTAGTGTATCCAAGATTCCTTATTCTTCCTTAGCAAGAAGCCATTTAATGTCCAGTATATGAGGACTCCCTTTCCCCAGAAACCTGTTTGGAAACCCTGATTCTTGTTTAGCCTTTAACAAGAAGTCATGTACATATTGTGACAGAGGAACAATGTAAA
>NW_007250006.1:0-1299 GCF_000164805.1 Carlito syrichta
GGATTTGAAGCACGTATCTGGGAAATGGGAGTCCTAATATAAAGGAAACTTCATATCCTCTTGCTAAGGACGAACAAGGATTATGGGTGACACCTGTCCTCTATGCGAAAAATGTATAGGACATCTTTCTAAGGGCTAAACATGGATCAGGATTTTGAAGCAGGATTCTCGGAAATGGGAGTCTTCATATACAGTAAACTACACAGCCTCTACCTAAGACAGGATAAGAACTCTGGTTTTCCTGAGAACTCAATGCCAAAAATCTACTGGGCGTCTTGCTAAGGGCTAAACAAGAATCAGGATTTTGAAGCTAGAATCTGGGGAACAGGAGTCCTCATACACAGGAAACTACATGGGCTCTTGCTAAGGAAGAGTAGCGAATCTGGGTTACACGAGTCCTCCATTCCAAAAATGTTCAGGGTGTCTTGATAAGGTCTAAAGACTCGGACTTCGACGTACCCATATTTTTCAGAGCTGTATCCTATGTGCATATTAGGAATCACTCATTCCAGAAATCCTACATCATTTTGGTTCTCTCGATAGTTTAAACGAAAATATGGCACTACAAGTCCATTTAGATTCTGGATCCTCTAACGCCAAATTCCAAGACACAAGTAATCATCTCGGGTGTTTTGAATGTAAGCCCTAACTTCAGGGTTACCTCGTTCTCCAGAAATTTCTGGTTGTTCAGCTATTCGGAATTAGGACCTTGGGCTTAGATGTTACACCATGTTTAGAAGGTATTTTTGGGTGGGCACCAGGATCTTGGTTCACAAGTTCATAGGAGCATTCTGGATTCTGTCCATTGGGAGCCACGTGTCTGGACTTCTAGGAAGCGGGGAAATATCTGGTCGTTCTTCTGAGAACGAAACAGGAATCTCGGACACTATGTCCCCAGAAAGTATGTACTAATGTTACCAATGTGGAACAAGGAAAATCAGTTTGCATGTGACCATCAAACTTCTGGGCAGTTGTTAATTTTTCCCTGGCTTAAGGTAGTTCTCATACTTAGAAGCCTACAGGAATTTTTAAATGCTAATCAGGAATTAGGAATCCTAGTCCCCACACTTTTCAGAACTAATTCCTGTATACATACCACAAATCTGTCATTACCGATTCCCAGGATCCTGCTGCTCTTCTTCTTAGTTGTAACAGAGAATCTGGCCATTTGCTCGGCTTTTTTTGCAGGAGATTGTAAGTCCAGATTCCACAACCGAAGGAATCATGTTGCCATTTTTCGTGTAATTTCTGAGTTCAGGTTTACTTCCTAATCCTGATACTACTACTGGAATTTTAGAT
>NW_007250006.1:1652-8229 GCF_000164805.1 Carlito syrichta
CATAGTTTTACAGGTAACCATGATTCATGGATTCCACGACCCTAGGTATTTTCTGGTCATCTGACTATTTGTATACAGAGTTTTTGGATCCACATCACGAGGGAGAAACAGGGCATCTTGCTGAGAACTAAAAGGAAATCCGGTTCTAGGAGTTCTCAATCGCCAGAGTCTACAGGGACTCTTGATAAGGTTTAATCAGCAATCTGGCTTCAGGCTCCCTACATTTTTCAGAGCTACTAGTTCTGTAGATACACTTAATCAGTCGTTACAGACCCTCAGGAACATTCTGTTATCTTGATAGTTGTAAACGAGGATCTGGCCCAAATATCCTTTTGTGTCTTATGAACATCTAGGACCAAATTCACGTACTCCAGGAATCAAATGGCATATTGTTAACAAATCCCTTGATTCAGGACACATCAAACTAGAGAAAATTCTTGTGGTCGGGTTGGTGGGAATTAGGACATTGCGTATAGGAGATTCCATATTTTGGGAATGTCTTGTTAAGTGGAACAAGGAATCTTGAATTCCAGTTCCCCAATAAGCTTATGGGAGTCTTTCTCTTGATATCCAAACAACTGGAATCCTAGGTCACCATGAATCACCTCAGCGCCTTGCTGAGAATGATGCAGGAATCTACGTTATGGGAGTCCTCATATACAGGAAACTACACAGCCTCTTGCTAAGAAAGAATAAGCAATTTTGGTTGCACGAGTCCTCAGCCCAGAAATCCACAGGGCATCTTACTAAGAGGTAACCATGAATCAGGTTTTTGATGTAGGAATCTAGGGAGTGGGAGTCTTCAAATACCGGAAACAGGCTGCCTATTGCTATGGAAGAATAAGGAATCTGGGTTACACGTGTCCTCAATCCCTAAAAAACTTCCGGGACTCTTGCTAAGGGCTAAACACGATTCAATGTTTGAAGCATGAATCTTCGGTAATGGGGTCATCATACACAGGCAAAAACACGGCCTTTTGCTAAGAAAGAATAAGGAATCTGAATTGCACATGCTCTCGATCCCAAAAGAACTACAGGGCCTCTTGCTAAGGGCTAAACAAGAATAAGGGATTCGAACCAGGAATGTGGGTAATACTCCTCATAACAGGAAACTTCAAGGCCTCTTCCTCAGAAAAAATAAGGAATCTGTTTTATGCGGTTCCTCGATCACAAAAACTACATGATGTCTTGCTAAGGGCTAAACAAGGATCAGGGTTTCAAAACAGGAATCTCAGGAAAGGGAGTCCTCATATACAGGACACTACACGGACTCCAGCAAAGGAAGAATAAGGAATCTGTGTTACACGAGACCTCAATCCGAATATATTCTCGGATATCTTGCTACCGGACAAAAAACAATCAGGGCTTCGAGCTTCCCTTATGTTTTGGAGCTATTTAGCATGTGGATATTAGGAATCAGTCAATTTAGGACTCCAGGAGCAATCTGGTCATCTTGATTGTTGTAAATGGGTATCTGTCACTGCAAGTCCGTTAGGTTCCTCAGGACAACTAAGGCCAGATTCCAGCACAAAAGCTATCATCTCGCGATATTTGGATGTAATTCTTGGTCTCAAGATGAACTTTGTAACTCTCAAACATCCATTTTTCCTTTTATTTTGAGAGTGGCCGAGGGTTTTGCAGTTCCCAAATGTTTAGTAAGTATTTTTAAAGGTAACCAGAAATCACGGATTCCCCGACCCTAGGAAACTTGTGGGCATCTGTCTTTTTGTATACAGAGTTTTGGAATACACATCGACAGGGAAAATCAAGGCATCTTGCTGAGATCGAAAAGGTAATCCAGGTTCTTGTTCTCATTCGCCGAAGTCTACATGGTGTATTGATGAAGTTAAATCAGGAATCTGGACTTTTAGGCCCCCGTTTTGTTAGGGTGTCTTGTACAAGGGAACCAGGAATCTTGGATTCCAATTGCCCAGCAAACTTCTGGGGGTCTTTCAATAAGTATCATACAACTGAATTCTACATTACCACGAAATATCTCGGTGTCTTGCTGAGAATGAAGCAGGAATCGGGTAATGGGAGTCCTCATATACAGGAAACTTCATGACTCTTGCGAAGGATGAATAAGGAATCTGGGCTACATCGGTCCTCAATACCGCTAATTTACAGCGCGTCTTGCTAAGGGCTAAATAAGTTCAGGGCTTCGAGCACCCCTCATGTTTTAGAGGTATTTGTTATGTGGATATTACGAATCAATCATTCATGGACACCAGCAACACTCTGGTACTCTTGATAGTTGCGAACGAGAATCTGGTACTAGAAGTCCATTTAGATACTTGGAACCTCTGATTCCAGATACAGGACACTAGAAATTCTCTCGGATTTTTTGTATGTAAGCCCTGACCTTAGTGTTACCTCATACTCCAGAAACTTCAGTGGCTCTGCTGTTCGTTATTAGGCATTTGGAATTAGGTGTTCAATATTTTAGGAGGTATTATTGGAAGAGAACCAGGAATCTTATATTTCACGTCCCCAGGCATATTGTTGTCATTTTTCTAATGGTATACAATAGTCTGGACTTCCAGGGCAACAGGAAACATCTCGTCGTTTTGCTTAGAACGAAATAGGAATCTGTTTCACTGTGTCCCTTGAAAGTTTCTACAGGCTTTACCTAAGACTAACCAGGAAACTCGGTTTCCATGTAGCTTGCAAACATGTGGGCATTTGCTAAATTATCAGTGGGTTAAGGCAGTGCTCATACCTAGGAATCGACAGGGACTTTAGCAAATGCGAATCTGGAATCTAGGAGTCCTGATTCTCATATTACCCTGAGCAACGTCCTATATGCATACCACAAATTGGGCATTGCCGTTCCGCAATACCGTGTTTCTCCTCTTGATAGTTGTAACTGAGAATCTGCCGTACTGCTACTTTTGTTTCACAGGGTTCTATAAGGCAAGGTTCCACAATCCACGCAATCATCTGCCATTTGTTAATGTGATCACTGGCCTCAGGTTTACCTCGTAGTCCAGAAACTACTGCTGGACATTCGTTTTCGCCTTGACAATGTGGGATTAGGGGTTTCCACATATATAGTATGTATACTTTAGGGGGAACCAGTAATCATCGAATCCAGGTCCCTGGGAAACTTCTTGGCGTATGTGCATTGCTATGTAATAGTATGTACTTCTACGTCACCAGACAACGTCCGGGTGTATTCCTGATAATAAAAAAAGGAATGTGGGTTATGGGAGGCGTCAGTCCATTTCTACAGGCCTCCGTTATAGGGGCTTATCTGGAATCTGGGCTTCTAATTCTCCAAATTCGTCAGAGCATGTTGCCATTTTGAAAGGATAAGTGTCATTATAGATTCCCAGCAACCTTCTGGTCCTCTTGATTGTTGTAACCAAGAACCAGTCCGTGCAATTCAGTTGGGTTTCTGTGCACAACTAAAGGCAGATTACAGGACAAAGGCATAATCTCGCAATATTTGTGTGTAACTCTTGTCATAAGATGTGCACTGTAATCCTAAAATATTCGTTTGTGAATCTATTTGATATGGCCTAGGGGCTTGGGGTTGCTAAGCATGTAGTACATATTTTTAATGGTGACCAGGAAACACGCATTCCACATCCCTGGGAAACAGCTGGCCATCTGTCTGTTTGCATACAGAATTTTGGAATCCAGATCGCCAGGGAAAATCAGGCTCTTGCTGAGAATGAGAAGAGAATGCGGGATCAGGGGTCCTCAACCGTCAAAATCTATATGGCCTCTTGATAATGTTTTATGAGGAATCTCGGCTTGTAGGTCCTTCCATTTTTCAGAGCTACATGTTACGTGGATACCTAAAATTTCTTATTATAGATCCAAGCGATTCCAGTCCTTTTGATAGTTGCAATTGAGTATCTGAATTTACAATTTCTTTTGATTCTTATCCACATCTTCGGCCATTATCCAGTTCCCCAGGTATCAACTGGCATTTTGCGACAAAATCTCTTGCTTCAGGTTACCTCAAAATACCGAAATTTCCTTTGGTCAGGCTGGTGGAAATTGGGATATTGGGTTTAGAATATTACACACTTTTAAGATGTCTTGTTAAGTGGAAACTGGAAGCTTGGATTACAGTTCCCAGGTACTATAAGGGAGTCTTTGTATTGATATCCAAACAACTGGAATTCTATGTTCATCAGGAAATATCTCGGGTATTGCTGAGATTTAAGCAGGAATTTGCCAAATGGAAATCCTCATATATGGGAAACAACATGGGTTTTAACTACGAAGAATAAGGAATCTGGGTTACACAATTCCTCAAAACCCAAAAACCTGCAGGGAGTCTTACTAAGGGAGAAAAAGTATCAGGGATTTTTAGCACATATCTGGGGAATGGGAGCCCTCATATACAGGAAACTTCACAACCTCTGGCTAAGGATCAACAAGGAATCTGGGTGACACATGTCCTCGATCCAAAAAATCTACAGTGCATCTTTCTAAGGGCTAAACATGGATCAGGGTTTTGAAAAAGGACTCTCGGTAATGGGAGTCTTCATATACAGGAAACTACACAGTCTCTAACTAGGAAGGGATAAGAAATCTGTTTTTGACTACTCCTCAATGCCAAAAATCTACTTGTCATCTTGCTAAGGGCTAAATAAGAATCAGGATTTGGAAGCAAGAATCTGGGGAATAGGAGTCCTCATATACAGGAATGTACATGGGCTCTTGCTAAGGAAGAATAACGAATCTGGGCTACACGAGTCCTAAATTCCAAAAATGTTCAGGGCGTTTTGATAAGGCCTACAAGACTAGGAATTCGACGTCCCCATATTTTTCAGAGCTGTATCCTATGTGCATATTAGGAATCACTCATTCCAGAAGTCTGGCAACATTCTGGTCCACTCGATTGTTTAAACGAAAATATGGCACTACAAGTCCATTTAGATTCTGGATCCTCTTAACGCCAAATTCCAGGACACAAGTAATCATCTCGGATGTTTTGAATGTAAGCCCTGCATTCTGGGTTACCTCGTACTCCAGAAACTTCTGGTAGTATCACCTAATCGGAATTAGGAACTTGTGTTTAGATGTTGCACCATATTTAGAAGGTATTTTGGGGATGCCACCAGGGTCTTGATTTACAAGTCAACAGGAGCATTCTGGAGTCTTTCTATTGAGAGCCACGTGCCTGGACTTCTAGGAAACGGGGAAATATCTGGTCTTTCAACTGAGAACGAAACAGGAATCTTGGACATTATGTGCCCAGAAAGTTTCTACTCATGTTAGCAATATGGAACAAGGAAAATCAGTTTTCATGTGACCAGCAAACTTCTGGGCAGTTGTTCATTTTTCCCTGGTTTAAGGTAATTCTCATACCTAGAGGCCTACAGTAATTTGTTAAATGTTCATCAGGAATAAGGAGTTCCAGTCCCGATAGTTTTCAGAACTAATTCCTGTATACACACCACAAATCTGTCATTACCAATACCCAGGAACCTGCTGCTCCTCTTCTTAGTTGTACCAGAGAATCTGGTCATCTGCTCGGCTTTTTTTGCAGGATGTTTTAAGGAAAGATTCCACAACCCAAGGAATTATGTCGCCATTTTTCGAGTAATTTCTGACTTCAGTTTTACCTCCTAATCCAGAAACTACTACTGGAATTTTAGATTGGTATTCGTAACTTGGGATTAGGTGTTCCCAAATTTTAGGACGTTTTCTTAAAGAGGATCCGGCAATCTTGGATTCCAGGGCCCTTCTGACCTTTTGGGCTTAGGATTATTGGTATATAATAGTTTGCACTTCCACATCGCTAGGTAACTCCCTGGTGTCTTACTGAGAACAAAAAGAATCTGTGTTACAGAGGGCGCCAATCCAAGAATTCTACATGGACACCTGATAAGGGCTAATCTGGAATCTGAGATTCTATTTCCACACATTCTTTAGGGCTACAGGCCTCTTGGATATGACAATTATGTCATTAGAAATTTCTCAGCAACCTTTTGATAGTCTTGATATTTGTAACCGAAAAATGTGGACCCTCAAGTCCATTGGGTTCCTCGGGACAACAAAGGGCAAATTCCAGGACCCATAGAATCTTTATCGACATATTTGTATGTAACTATCGCCTTAAGATGTCCCTTGTAGTCCGAAAACTTCTGTTTGTCCTTCCACTCTGATAGGGGCCTGGTGTTTTGTGGTTGCCAAATATATATTATGAACTTTTAAGGATAAGCAGAATTCATGGATTACACCACCCTGGGTAATTTCTGGGCATCTGCCTATTTTTATACAGATTTTTAAAATCCAGATCACGAGAAAAAATCAGGGCATCTTCCAGAGAACGAAAAGGAAATCCGGTTCTAGGACTTCCCATTCGCCAGAATCTACAGGACCTCTTTATAAGGTTTAATAAGCAATCTGATGTCAGGGTCCCTACATTTTTTAGAGCTACTAGCTCCGTAGATACCCTTAATCGGTCATTACAGATCCCCAGGAACATTCTATTCTCTTGATAGTTGTAATCAAGGCTCTGGCCCAATATCCTTTTGAGTCTTATGAACATCTAGGACCATAATCAGGTACTCCAGGAATCAAATGGCATATTGGTACCAAATCCCTTGATCAG
>NW_007250007.1:0-869 GCF_000164805.1 Carlito syrichta
AAAAGCAGATGTACTTTAAAAATCATCAAAATTGATGAGATCAAAAACTGTTTTGAGCATGGAAAAAGCATCATATGTGTATTGCATCAAAATGCTACATTGACAGTGACTACAGTTTAAACATGTAAGAATGAATACATAATTATTAATAAATAAATTCTGGGGTTTTTTTTATTCTCCATATCCAAAAAATGTGTGTGTGTGTGTTTATATAAAACCCTATAAATTAGGTACATTATACCATTTTACAGATAAGAACATCAGACTTAAAGATTTGAGTCAGTTGTCCAATATCTCACCCTTTATAAGAGATGGAGTCTGGACTTGAACCTATACATAATAATGTCATACTGCATCTCATCCATCATTCATTTGTTTTGTATACAGTCAACAAATTCTTTTTATTACAAAGATATGGGTTACAATTCAGGGTTAGATATACAAACGTTGATTATGCAGGTACCCTTGATGAGGTACCTGCATAATCATTAAGGGATGTTCCTAACTGATTTTCCTCACCCATAAATCCAAATTATTTTACCCCAATTCTCTGCTCAATTGCAAGGATACATAAATATCACCATCCTCTTTATAATTCATGAGGATTTTGAAACTGATATTGAAATAACTTTTTCTTCTGTATGCTTAAAAACATAGTTCCTTTTAAACATTTATAGTTTGTATTATTTCCCATCTATTAATATATTTCTTTGAATATTTCCCCATTTTTCCTCATAAAACATGTGACTTACAATTAAACTAGAGCTGAGTAGACTGACATAGTAAGGGACATTGAATACATTGACCATATTCTGTGACAGCAATATTAAATGCAATATTCATAAATTTGTAAAATTAATTGTTTGATT
>NW_007250007.1:1639-7117 GCF_000164805.1 Carlito syrichta
TAGAGCACCCTTGCCTTTACTTCCCTTTGTTAAGGAGGCTTGTAATTCTGGTTAGGGATTGTGACTAAGGTGACTTGAGCCCCGGAGTCCTTTTGTTTTGCAATCGTTGAAGCTCATTCTCCCTGGCAGGGGATAATTGACGCAGATTGTAAACACCAGCTGTGAAATTAGGGAAAACTAGTCAGGTCAACTTGCAGCTAAGAAAACTTGAGAATGTTGCTTTACCCCGGTTAATTGCAAATTGCTATGTGAAGGTCACAGGTGTGACTTGCTAATCTTTGTGATAATTATAGTGCTTAGTACTTGATAGTGATTTATAATGTAATAGTCATAGGAATAAATAAGTTTTGTATGGACATTAAGAAATGGTAATCATTAAAACAAGTTAGGAGTTTATAAGATTTATAGTTAATGTTTAGGATGATAATCTTTTAAGATCAAAACAGGATGAACAAAGATATGTTGCCTGTCCAGTCCATTAAATTGAAACTAATTGCCTTGAAACAAAAAACATGTTTTTGTCTCAAGCCAAAATCTAGGGTATAAAAGGAGTTGAACAAAACAATAAATTGGCATTTGTCCTGCTTGCGGCAGAGTCAGTGTCCAAGTTTTTTCTCCTGCACCAATGACGTCCTTCCTTCAGGAAACCTTGACCTGCTGGAGCTGGACTCTGGCAGAGCTGAAGAAATGTGATTACCAGCCCCTCTTTAGAAAGATCAATAAATTTCCCTGACAGAATGTACTATTTATAGATTCTTTGCAACTTAATAAGAGAAACTATTAAATGAGCCTAAGACATTGGCTTATGCGATGTCCCACAACATCTAAAAATTCAACAAAAGGCACCGAGTCATCAAAAATGCAATCATATGAATAAAATATTTAACACAAATAGTTATACATATTTGTAACTAATTTAACCATCTTGTCCAAACTATATAGCCAACAGCTAAATACAGCATCAGTAATTTAAGGCAATAATATATGAGAAAATAATATGCACAGAGGCAAAATGTCTTGATGAAAAGAGACATGTGCCTCCCCTTTTCCTTTCCTTCACATGAGTTGTGATGCCCTGCTGAGTCACTGGCCAGCTGGCTGCTGGATTGGTAAACAGAGAACCATTGCCCATCTTTCAGGCCTTTGGGATTAGGGTCTGGCATCTTTAAGAGGACATTCTACACAGAGATATTCCAGAAAAGGGGGGTTAAGGAAAATGAGGGCATTTGAGGGCATGGGGGTTTGGAGTGGGAGCAGAATTTGTTAGTGAGGCATGGGGTTGGTGAGGGACACAGGCCAGGAAGCCTGCAGCTCTGCAAAAGGCAAGGTTGAATAGAGTGCAGCAATGGGACTTTTCATTGAAGGGGTCTAGTCTAAGAAAACTCCAACCTCATGTGAGCCCAAATCACACTTCCTGGCATCCTTTAATTAAGTCACCCTTTCATTCCTCCTGATACCACACCAAATAGGGTGTACCTCTGAAGAACCACATGATTTTGGGGTGTCACAGGAGTATTTCTTTGCAGAATTCAATTCTAGCATTCCTTCCATGCCCTTTGTATTTTATATCATATCACCATCAAAAATTAAAGGTGTGGCTGTGATGCAGTCATTTCTTCAAGGCTGCAAGAGGCAGTAACAAGCACAAAGTTTGTGATGTATCCCTACATGAGCATGAGGAAATGACAGAAAATCCATGCTAGTAATAATTGTTTGGAAATTACATTTTTTTGATCATCCTGCACATCTTGATTTCAGAAATATGCTTGAAAAAGTTTTCCATGTTCTCCTGATTAATAAGACACTGACTGGAGGAAGGATAAGAGTGTAGTTGGAATGATTCTCATCTGGCTAAGTAAAATGGTTCTTCTGCAAAACATGTGCCCATATGGCAGCTGGAAGAAAGGCCAGATGAGCTTGGGTGAAAATGTGAGAGACTTGCTCATTGGGCCTGACAACACAAGCTGGGAGGGGAAGCTAGGATGACAGATGAGAGACTCAACATTAAAATTATGGTCACAGGTATTAGCACTGGACGGAACCCACAGGATTAAATTTAAGCAGAGTGAATATAAACTCTGAATTCAGGCAATGCTACACGTTTAAGATGAGGGGAACTTGACTTGACTGGAACTCACCTAAGCTGAGAATTTTGATTGACCATAAAGGTTTATACATGCCAGTATCTTGATGTAAAAACAACAATCCATCTGTGTACAATCTTTGACTGCTTTAAGAAAGGTGGGAGTTCATATAACAGGAAGGGTTGATCCTAGTGTACTCTGAATTTGACCAACTCAAAAACCAGTAATCTGTTTAACTCTGACACTGATATGGACAAATATGATATATCTACAATGGGAGTGAGTGCTCAGAGGACCAGAAGCTATGTCAGTAAAAGAGATGGGGAACTGTGGATATTACTCTGAATAAGGAAAGACCCAAAGGTTCATGTGTCCACAAATTTGAAGGTGTGTATATAGTATAATGATTAAGAACATTGGTTCTGGCATCAGATTGCCTGGGCTCAGACCTTTGATGGGAGTTAGTGGAGGTGGCTACCAGCTCTGACACTTTTTTTTTTGAAGACTCTTCCAAACCTCTTAAAAGAAAAGGGCTGAGGTTGGGCAAGGTAGCTCACACCTTTAATCCTAGCATTTCAGGAGGCTGAGTAAGAGGATTGCTTGAGCCCAGGAGTTCAAGACTAGCCTAGACAACATACCAAAACCTTGTCTCTACAAAAATTAAAAAAAAAATTAGCCAGATGTGGTGGCATGCACTTGTAGTCCTAGCTACTCAGAAGGCTGAAACAGGATTGCCTGAGCTCTGAATGTTGAGGCTGCAATAATCCATGATCATGCCACTGCCTTCCAACTTGGATGACAGAGTGAGATCCTAACTCAAAGAAAAGAAAAGAACAAGAGGGGGGGAGGAGAGAGAGAGGGAGAGCGAGAGGGAGAGGAGAGAGAGAAAGAGAGAGAGAGAGAAAGAAAAAGAAAAAAAAGAAAGAAAAAGAAACAAATGGGCTGTGCCATGTCACCTTTGCCACATGTAAGAAAAGTTCTGATGCATCATAGGTGTGTAATAAATGCCTTAGCTCTCCTTTATAAAGACACAATAAACAAAGAGGCAGTGTTTCAGAAGCAAATTACAAAGGTGGTGCATACACCCACTAGTTAAGCACCTGGTAGCAACTGCAAGGCAAATAGTAGCAGCTCATCATGGCCATGCCCCCAGCTGGCAATGGTGTTCATGAAAATGATGTGGTGTATTGGAATAATAGTTGTCTCCTGGTAGCTGAATGAGGATATAGCTTGAGTGATAGCGAACTGCCTTTATTTTTTTAAAGAGGAACTTTGAATTTTAGATATTGTTAGTTTCAATGGGTCCAAGTCAGCTAGAGATTAAGCTCTGAGCATACACCTTTCCTTCTTTCTAATCCTGACTTTCTTTTGCTGTTTTGTTCATAAACTTTGACAAAAGCATTTTTTTAACCCTGGTATCCTGCTGTATTGACTCAGTGAAAATATTCGCTATTGAAGCTTAATTTAAAAATACAGTTATTTTTACTTTACAACTATCAGCAAAATCTATTACGGTGTTTGTTTCCTCTTCATGTGAGATAATTTAAGGAGATACTAGCTCCTCACTCCACAGAAGGAAACTTACTAAAATGAGATTGTTTGATTGACAGGCATTCTTAAGGAATGTGAGATGTTCCCAAAATTCTATCCTTGCAGGGCTCTGGGCTTTGGAATGAAATCAAAGTCTTGTTAAATTCTCCACATCTAAGGGTAGTCATTTAGAAAATAGCCATGAAAGTTCTTTTTCTTCTTCCAAGCTATCTGTTCTTTAAAGTATTGTGAAATGAAAAATAATTGTAAAAGGTCTTGCCCACTGAGCTTAAATTATAAAACATATAAAATGTCAAATGGGTTATGATTTAAGCATAACAATTTTCACTTGATTATTTTATATACTGCATATATTCATCTATATAGCGTATATTATATATAATTATACGTACCTACATATTCACATAGTTAGAGAATACCTTTCAAGAGTCAATTATGTTGCTGAGTATTATCATACAAAATGCAGGAATGTGTTTATTTATTCCCTTGGTGTTGGGAGTCAGCCATGGAGGCCCACTGAGCATTAGGGATCAGGAAGGGCCGTTGTCTCCGAGACCACTAGGATGTGTTCGGGAGCTATTTGACCCCATTTCCTCCCCCTTTCTACTCAGCACTAACCAGATTAAGCTCCTGTGAGCTCAAAACATAGAAACTCTGAGATCAGGACAAACACAAGCTAACTTTAGAAGCCATTGCTCCCATTCTTCCACAAACTGCAGTTTTGGCTTTCACACAACTTATAATTCAGACTCGTATCACATTGAAGAGCCTTAGTATTGGTCACAGGCTTCTGGGTCATGATCTTAGGTTTTATTGAAGGTGTAAATTGTAGAATATAGTTTTAGAAGACAGCCATTTTGTTGAAAGAATGCGGCTGGGCTATTTGCAGGTAGCCCACTGTGAACTTTGGACTGGGCCACATTCCAAACATTCTGGGATGGGCCACTTTCGTTTGTAAAGTAAATACTTAAGCTTCTATAGAATTGTTTAACTTAGCATAAATCAATCAGCTTAGGATGAAAAAGGTTTATAGAATATGTCAGTCACAGATTAGGTTATCCTTTGTTATGGGATTTTAAGATTATCATATGAAAAGGGTTTAAAGGCAATCATTGATTAAGTTTTCATGGAATAAGGTTTCTGGTGAGTGGGGGACACCCCTCCCACATCTGACTTTGTGTATAAAAGACCCGTTGTAATTCCCAATAACACACATCACTTCTGCACTAGACCAGAGTCCAGTCTCTTTCTCTCTTTCTCTCTTTCTCTCTTCTTCCCCTCAATCACCGATGCCATCTCCACCTTTGGGGTACCCTGAACCCAGCTGGAGCTGGTCCCTGGCACCTTGGGAACCAACTAGGATTTTTCTGTGCTCTATATGTTCCTTGCCTCAATATGGGAACTGACCTCAAGGAAAGCTAACAAACCAGGATCCCCAAATAAAATTCTAATTTAGAACTCCCCAAGCCCATTTAGTTACACCTATATATTTTGTTTGTTCAACATACTGACTCAGTTCAATCAATTAAGCAGAGTAAACTGCCCTAATATGATATGGCTAACACATTCTGACCCAGCTAGTCTCTACAGCCCCTCTTTCACCTTCCCCACTGTTTCTCCACATAGCAGTGTCCTCATTCTTTATTTTCTTGCAGATCCCAGAGACTTTCTGCCTCAGGCCCGTCACACATCCTTTTTTCTCTGCCTGGTTCACTCCTCTTCATCTTGGCCTGGCTCATTCTCATCCTTGAGTCCAAGCCTACACATTGCTTTCCAAAAGAAGACCTTTTCTAGCTCCTCTTCCTGTCCCACCACAGGTCTAGATTAGGATCCTTGGTTATAA
>NW_007250008.1:0-1220 GCF_000164805.1 Carlito syrichta
AATGTTGCTCGAGTCCTGAAATGACTGATTCATAATACCCATAACCAAATATCTCTGAAACATGAGACGAACTCGAACAATTGATTCTTGTTCATACCGTAGCAAGACGTACTGAGCATTTTTCGGATTGTGGACTAGTGTATAACAGATTCCTTATTCTTCTTTGCTGAGGGGCCATGTAATGTCCTGTATATGAGGACTCCCTTTCACCAGAATCATGTTTGGAAACCCTGATCCTTGTTTTGCCATTAGCAAGATGTCATGTAGATATTGTGATGGAGGAACCATGTAAAAGAGGTTTTTAGTTCTCCTTCGCAAGAGAGCATGTAGATTCTGCATATGAGGACTGCTATTACCTATGCTCCAGCTTCTAAACTCTGATTCTTGTTTAGCCCACAGCAGATGGACTGTTGATTTTAAGGATTGAGGACTGCTATAACCCCGATTCTTTTTCTTCCTTGGCAAGGGGCTGCGTATTTTCCTGTATATTAGGACTCTCATTACATACATCCTGCTTCAAAACTCTGATTCTTTTTAGAACATTCCAAGTTGCTCTGTAGATTTTTCAGAATGAGAACTCGTTAAACCCAGATTCCTTATTCTTTCTAGGGAAAAGGTCATGTAGTTGCCTGTAAATAAGGACTCCAATTTCCAGATTCATGCTCGAAAACACCATGATTCATGTTTAGCCAATAGCAAGAGGACCTTAAGCTTCTTTGGGATTGAGGACACGAGTAATGCAGATTCCTTAGTCTTACTTAGCAATAGGCAGTGAAGTTTCCTTTATTTGAAGACTCCCATTGCCCAGATTCCTACTTCAACTACCTGATTCGTGGTTACACCTTAGGAAGACGGCCTGTAGTTTTTGGGATTGAGCACTCATATAGGGAAGATTCTGTATACTTCCATAGCAATATGACGTATAGTTTCCTGTATATGACCACCTTCATTACCCAGCTACCTGCTTCATTCTGCAGGATGCCGAGACAGTTCCTGGTGATCGAGAATTCCAGTTTTTTGGATATCAAGAGAAAGACGTCCATAATGTTCTTTGGGACCTGGAATCCAACCTTCCTAGTTCCCCTTCACAAGACCTCCCAAAAATGTGGAATATTCCAAACCCAAAACCCCAATTCCTACCTGCCCACCCAAAGAATTTTCTGTAATCTGAGCTCACCTGAATCGCGGAATTTTGTACCATATTCCTTTTGATTCTGGGG
>NW_007250008.1:1965-3324 GCF_000164805.1 Carlito syrichta
TCGTGAGGACTTCCTTTCCCTTGATTCCTGTTTCGAAACCCTGATACTTGTTTAGCCCTTAATAAGAAGTATTGCAGTTTTTTTTAGAGGAACCGTGGAAAACAGATTTCTTCTCTTTTATTAGCAAGAGGTCATGTAGTTTCCTGTATATGAGGATTGCTATTACCCACATTCATGCCTCTAATTCCTGATTCTTCTTTAGCCGTCAGCAAGATGCCCTGTAGATTTTCAGGAATGAGGATTCGTATAATCCAGATTCCTTATTTTTAGCAACAGCCTTGCAGTTACCTATATATGAGTACTCCTGTTCACAGATACATGCGTCAAATGCTTGATTCTTGTTTAGATCTTAGGAAGACGCCGTATATTTTTTTGGAGATTGAGACAACATGTTACCCACATTCCTTATTCTTTCTTAGGAATAGTCAGTGCATTTCCTGTATATGAGCATTTCATTTCCCTTGCTTATGCTTAAAAAACCCAAATTCGTGATTAGTCCTTAGCAAGAAACACTGAAGTTTTATTTAGATGGAGGACACGTGTAAACCAGATTCCTTATTCTCCTTTAGCAGTAGAGAGTGCAGTTTCCTGTATATGAGGACTCCCATTATCCAGATTCCTACTCCCAAAACCTGAATGGTGGTTATCTCTTAGCAAGCCAGTCTGTAGGTTTTTGGGATGGAGGCCTCGTGTAACCAAGATTCCTTATTCTTCTGTAGCAACAGGTCATATATTGTTCTGTATATTAGGACTCCCATTATTGAAATTCCTGCTTCATTCTCAGCAATACGCCAAGATACTTCCTGGCGACCTAGAATTCCAGTTGCTTGTGTATCAAGAGAAAGACTCCCATAAAGATCTTGAGGAATTTGCAACCCAAGATTCCTGTTCCCTTTTCAACAGACACTCTAAAAATGTGGCGAAATAGTAGCCCAGATTGCTGATTAAACCATATCAAGAGACTTTGTAGATTTAGGCGATTGAGAACACCAAGAACCGGATTCCCTTTCCATTCTCAGCAAGATGCCCTGAATTTCCCTGTCCATGTGGATTTCAAAACTCTGTGTACAAAAATGTAGATGCCTAGTTGTTTCCTAGGGACGTGGAATCCATGGATCATTGTTACATTTTAATAATTCGTACTAAATATTTGGCAACGGCAAAACCCTAGGCCCCTCTACAAATAAAGTACAAACAGAAATTTAAGGATTACCAAGTTCATCTTAAGACCAATGTTACATCCAAATACGGCAACATGATACGTTTTTTCTGGGAATCTGGCCTCAATTGTCCCGAGGAACTTAAGGGATTTTTACTACTAGATATCCGAATACAACTCTCAAGAGGAACAGAATGTGG
>NW_007250009.1:0-354 GCF_000164805.1 Carlito syrichta
CATGCTCATGGATTGGAAGAATCAACATTGTGAAGATGTCCATCTTTCCTAAGGCAATCTGCAAATTCAATGCAATACCCATCAAATTACCAGTAACATTCCTCTCAGACCTAGAGAAGACAACACAGAAATTCATATGGAAACAGAAATGTCCAAGAATAGCCAGAACAATCCTCAGCAAAAACAAAACAAAACAAAAACAAAAACAGAGCAGCTGGTATCACATTACCAGACTTTAAACTTTACTATAAAGCTACAATCATCAAAACAGCTTGGTATTGGTATAGGAACAGCCATATAGATCAATGGGATAGAATTGAGATTCCAGAAGCAAAACCTCAATTTCTCAACCAA
>NW_007250009.1:1190-9455 GCF_000164805.1 Carlito syrichta
TTGTTCACAATAGCAAGAACCTGGAAACAACCATGCTGCCCTTCAAAAGAGGACTGGATTAAAAAAATGTGGTACATACACATGATGGAATACTACACAGCCATAAAAAAGTACAAAATCATGAATTTTGCATCAACCTGGATGAAACTAGAGTCTATAATACTGAGTGACCTCTTACAGAATCAAAGATCCGAGTATCACATGTTCTCACTCATATAATGGACCTTGAACAGTCATAAGAAAATGACTGAAGGTACTGGGAAGCTATGGGGGCAGGGGAAGGGAGATGGGATTAATAGCAGCAAATACCTGTCTGGGGATGGGGAAACACCTCTTATCAACAGGGTGCCTGAGTGAAACCTAATTGTATACCTAACCCTTAACTGTACCCCACAATATCATAATAAAAAATATTCATAAAAAAAACCATCATAGTAACAAAGTATTTTAACAAGAATCACGATGGATACTAACATTATTTTTCATAAGTTTGATGAGAAGTGCAATTATTACATAATTTCAAAACATATTCTAATGAATTTATTAATTACAAGGAGCAAGTAATAATTTTACAAGGAGGAATATGGAGAGTATTACCTTAATCCAGTGATCAGAGTTTACAACCCCTGCAATGAGACAGATCTACAGTACATGACTCGAGATGTGGTGCACTCATAGAAACAGGGAGCCATGTTTAAGGTTTTTCTTCAAAAAACATGTGTCAACTCACGGGAAACGTCAGACAAACTCAAAATAAAGACAGCCCACAAAATAACTGACCTGTACACCTCAAGTAATATGATCAAAGAAAAGAAAAAGCTGAGGAACATTTACAAGCTTGAAGATGTCAAAGGCACATAAAAACAAAATTTAATGGATCATCCTGGGTTAGACTTGACAGGAAGAAGAAAAACTTAGTGAAAATTTCTTTAATTATAAAAAAAACTAATGATGAAATCTGAATGTGGTCTATAGATCAGGTAATATATAAATGTAAAATTTGCTAATTTTGATGATTTTGTACTTTTCTAACTTTCTTATTCTTAGAAAATAAATACTGAAGAATTTATTGGTGAAGGGCCACAATTTTGGCAACTTAGTCTCATAAGATTCAAAAAAAATTATATCACACACACACACACACATATCCTGCAACTTTTCTAAATCTTAGACTAGAAATATGCATATAAAATTTTAACAAAATATGACAATGAGGATCAATAACAAAATGTTTCAACTTTTTAAGATTAAGACAATAAAGACTTATCTCTCACTCTAACTATACATTCACTGTAGATTACCTGTGGATTTTGCTACAAGTAATTGGCACACGTCATTTGTACTATGTTGAAGTCACCACAGGAGAGGGATGTGTTGGAATATACACTCCATCTTAAAACTTCTAACTGAAAATGACATAATTCATAGTTAATTAGTCAAAGATGGCAGAAAAGTGTTATCCTGCCATGTGTACCTTTTAAAATCAATTTTAATATTTCAATTTAATTTTTAAATGTGGTTAGTGTCTATTATTAAAGAAAAAAACAGCAAATCAAAATTAATACCTGTATCAGGTTTATGTTTGTTTGTAAAACACTGGAAAAAATAACTGTGTTAAAGCCTGAAAAAACCAAATGAAAAAAAATTTACATCAATGCATTTCTTTTTGCCAGTTGGATATTTACCTTGACTATTCTTTTAATTTGAATTATTTAAAAGTCAGTCTTTGCTTCCATTCTTGTGAGACATCACACTAAGACTAATTAACAAATACTTTCTAAAAACATGTATGATGAACTTTCAAATCTCAGCTGGATTTATATAGTAAACACAAAGATTAAAATATGAGCCCACAGAAGTCAATGTGGTAAGGGCCTTAAAAGAAGAATTTCGAGTCCCAGTTTAAACCTCAGCTCCATCACTCGGTAACTACATTACCTTAGGTACTTCCTCAAACTATCTGTGCCTCCAACGTATCATTTGTGGTATTATTTATGCTAAACGACTTTAATTTTTGTACTTCATGGATTTGTTATGAAGATAAAGTGAATTAACATTTTTACAAGTCCAGAAGAGTGCCTTGAGAAAGCAAGTTCTAAATAAAATTTATTGAATAAAATTATCTTCTGAATCCCTTAGAAAGCTAAGTAATATGCTAAAATAACATTAGTCTCATGATGTCATGGTGGTGTATACTCAAAATTCTGAGGTATGCACAGTGAGACTTGTGAGATTAAAATCTATTTGTCTTGGTTTTCTTATCTATGTGATCGAGAGTATCATCATTGACATTTTTATTTCATACAGTGTGAAACTTAATTGAAATAAAGTTTGTGAAAGTGGGTAAAATTTTTTTAAAAGTCCTGTACAAAATTTTGCTTTTCAATGTAATACTTGGAAAAATTAATGGCCTCTTGAGTGACATAGGTTGACACATGAACACGTGCTTCTGATGTTTGGGTTAACTTCCTGGACAGAAAATACAGCACAGTAGTTTAAAGCAGGCCTCAACAAACATTTCTTATAGTGAGCAAGATAGTAAATATTTTAGACTTTGCCCACATACAATGGGTTCAACTTAGCCATGGTAGTGAGGAAATGAAAGATTGATGGTAATTAACCAAATGAGAACAGCTGCTTTTTAATAAAACTACAAAATGATGTGTCTCCCCACCCCCATTTAGAGGATGAACTTTGAAAACTCAGTTTGAATTCTAGTTTTGCCATTTAATGAATGGATGACCTTGGGAAAGTTACTTAGCAAGTCTGTGTCTATACTTCCTATGGAAAAAAATTGGGATTTATTATAAGGGCTGCTGTGAACATTAACATGATGTAAACAAGCAAACCACTTATTTCAGCTGTGGCACATATTAATTCCTATACAAATTTATGTTATTGCTATTGGTTGATGAAGAGTTAAAGTGATGTTAAAATTTTAGAAGATCTCTATTTTATCTGACATCCACATTGATGTATTTATTTTTAAATTTGTTTTTATTTTAAAGATGTGGAGTGCAATTCGGGGTTAGGTATACAAGTCATCAACAGACAGGTAAAGTTTGGGCCTCCCTTTGGTCCCCACTTTTCTAGGTTAGGGATCAGATATTCTTATTGATGTTATGTGCTCCACCCCCACCCAGAAGTATCCTACTACTGCCATTCTTTTCTTATAGTAGTATGGTAATTGTTCAGGGTCCACTTATGAGTGAGAACATTTGGTACTCTGTTCTTTGTTTCTGTGAGAGATCACTGAGTATGATGACTCTAAATCCATTCAAGTTGCTGCAAAGTTCATATGTTTGTCCCTCTTTATGACTGTGTAATATCCCATTGTGTATATGTACCACTTTTTTTTTTATCCAGTTCAGTTTCAATAGGCAGGACATTTGGTTTCATGTTTTTGCTATTGTGAGTAGTGCTGCAATACATATATATGTACAGGTATTGTTTTTGTAGAATGAAAAATAAGCAGCCTCATTAAAAAGTGAGTGAAATACATGAATTGGAAGTTCTTTAAAGAAGATACATGGACAGCCAACAAATACATGAAAAAGTGCTCAGTCTCACTAATCATCAGATAAATGCAAATCAAAACTACATTGAGATAATACCTAAGCCCAGTAAGAATGGCCATCATTAATGAAACAGCAACAGATGCTGGCAAGTTTGTGGAGAAAAAGGGTGGGGATGCAAACTAGTACAACCTCTGGAAAACACTGTGGCAATTTCTGAATGAAGTAGACATTGACCTTCCATATGACCCAGCATTCCTCCTACTAGGAATATAACCAGAGAAACTCAAATCACTCCACATTGATATTTCAAAAATAATGTTCCACGATCTTGTCCTTGGAGTTTCTGGTATAAATATTTGTCTTTTTTAATAACAAGGTTGATTAATTCTAATAATTTATGAGGGCAAAGTTTATTATTGTTAGGTCACACTCCCAGTGTGTCTTTCAGAATGTAAGGTCAGGCTTGCTGGAGGTGTTGGTGTCTGGTGTGTGATATGGTGCCATAAGAAAGTGCAAACATTGAACAGGAGTTAGATGAGAAGATATAGTTTATTTAGAAAATAAATTAGAGAAACATGGCAATAGCCATAGCTTGAAGAGCACTTGGCCACACCAGAGTCTAGTAAGGCAATGATGAATGACTCTTCAAGGATGAATCCTTTTAATTCTTCCCTTTGATGGGGGAGATCATTAAGGTGGCTGGGGGATGGTCTGCTCCAAGTCATCATGAAAGGACAAGTAAGTGCAGGTACCGGACAGCAGGCAGATGGGTGGGTTAGTCACAAGATTGCGGCCATGTTGAGATCTATCATGTAGGTCATGAAGGGTTGAATAGGTTAACTTGGGTCTATTGAGTGGAGGATAATACTTGAACTAGAAAAGCTAATTAGTAACAAGCTGGAGAGGGAGCTGTAAAGCAACTATCAATAGGTACCTCTGAGAAACTGGTTCTGTCCTTGACTAGTGATTAGAGAGTAAGTTAAGTGAACTGCTAGAAAAACATGAAGTTTAGGTAATGTTAAAATGGCTGCTCATTGGGTATATTGAGTCCATGTTATATCCTTTCATTTTGGTATATTAAATCTATGTTATGTCCTTTCAAGTTCATTATAGATTGGAGCCGATTTTATGAGTGAGTCAGTTCACGTGAAAGTTATCTATTTAGGAAGAAAACGTAAAGTATGACCAGTATTGTTCTCGCAAATGATATAAAGAAGATGAAGTGTTGTGTGAAACTTACACACACACACACACACACACACACACACACACACACACACACGCAGTGTTTAGAATCCAAGAATCAATATTTGATTTTGGCTCTAGCACTTATTATTCTTGTTTAACTTAAAAATTTCCTTTTTTCCCCCTCTATCTGGTAAAAGCACTAAGTGTACAAAATTGTTGTGAAGTGAAAATGAGAATATGTAAAAGGACTTTCAGAATTTTTTTTTCAAATATTTATCATTAATTGATTGAGAAGTTTGTTTCCTGCAAATCTGAATTCAAATTGTATGTTTAAATATGGATGTTGACTGCAAATGTAATCGACTCTGCACTCACGGGAAGAGTGTTTTATTAGGGATACAAGGTTCACACATGGAAATATATAGTCAATTTATACAAATAAAAATATATCTTGTGACTTTGATGAGAAGATGTTGCAGATTGTCAGAAAAGCAGAAAATAAAATTGATAGGAAAGTTTATCAAGAAGAAACTTGTAGAGGAGGAAATGTGACTTGGGTTTTAAGGAATGATTGAAATTTGAGTGCTAGTGATTTTCAAAGCTGATGGTCAATTACCATCTCCAAAGGAGCTCTAAAAAAGCTACCAAAGTTTGGGGTCTATTTCAGATTCCAATTATGTTTTTTAGAAAATCTCCAGTTATTGCAAGCATTTAGCTGAATTGAGAACCTCTGAGTAACAAGCTCCACGTTGATGCTGCCACTGAATTTCCTGAGAGCTTGTTAAATACACAGAATCTCAGACTCAGTTCAAGACTCATCATATTCAAGTCTGTCCTTTGAAATTTTTGAGCAACTTGAACAAAATTACAGCTGATAATAGACAGCCAAACCAACATCAGATGGAATCATGTAGCTTCATTTCAAGCCCCTTGCCAACAAGGGAGATCCCAAAAGGACTTTTATCTTTTTCTTGTTCTACATTCTAATACTTGAAGGAGTATACTGATAGAAATGAAATAGATTCTGTAACACTTTAATTTACCTCTAAATTAATGAATTGCCTCTTTTGCATAGTTTCACATGAGTTTTTACATAATTTTCATCCATAAACCTAATAAGGTAAATAAATTTTAATGTAGCATGAACGTAGGAGGTGGGTGTATTTTTTGGTATTGCTCCTTTCCCTAAAATAAGTGGTTAACACTGTTTTGATCCTTTGCAATCCTTCACAAAAATGTGACTGTGTCCAACCATGGACAAAAATAACAGTAATGTAGGTCACAATCTCTGAAAACACTAAAAAATGCTCCAAGCAATAACAAAACTGCAAGCAGCAGTTATGATCATTTAGATGTGCTAATTTAAAGCACTCTTAACTAATGGATCAGAGAATTACAGACTGTAATTTAAAATTACCTAGAAATATTAAGAGCACAATTGCCAAATCTGTGAAATCTTACCAAAGTAATATTTATAGGCAAATGCATAGCAGTACATGCCTTTATTAAAACATTAAATTAATAGTAGTTTTTAACACAATTTTAAAAATTTGGAGTCTCACTCTGTTTCTCAGGCTGGAGAGCAGGGCATGCTCATGGCCACAGTAGCCTCAACCTGCTGGGTTCAGCAGCCTCCACTGCTTCAGCCTTCCAAGTAGCTGGAACTGCAGGCATGCACCACCAAGCCAGTCTTATTCTGATTTATTGTAGAGACAAGGTCTCACCAAGTTGCCCAAGCTGGTCTTGAGCACCTGAGCTCAGGCAATCCTCTTGCCTTGGCCTCCCAATGTGCTGAGATTACAGGCTTGAGCCACCACACCTGGCCTTAAAACAATTTTGTAAAGACTGTTTTTTTGGAGCAGTTTTAGGTTCACAGCAAAATTGAGAGGAAGATGAAAAGATTTTCCATGTAGCCCTGCCCCAGTACACTCATACTCTTATAAACATAGTCTTTCAACATCCTTCACTAGAATGGTATATTTGTTACAGTTGATGAACTTACTTGACATCATTATTACTCATGTCCATGGTTTACTATTGAGTGTACTTGGTGTTTTATATCCTACGAATTTAGACAAACATATAATGACTTGTATCCACCATTGCATTCTCATACAAAGTAGGTTAAATGATCCAAAAATCATTTGTGCTCTACTCAAATTCTATGCAACACTGATATGTTTACTGTCTCCATAGTTGTTCCTTTCCCAGAATATCATATAGTTGAAATAATACAATATGAACCTTTTTATAGTGGCTTCAGTATTATGTTTATAAAAAGGAAAAAATGAATGTATGTGTAAATTTACATTAAGGTGGTCAAAATTAACGTTAATGCTATCAAAGAAGATTAAATCAATCATGTGTCAAGGTTTAAATTAAAGTCACACAAAAAGCTATAAAAACATAGTATCCAAATAAAACTATGGTAAAGCAATTCAATATTACAGTAGTATTAGGTAGAACAAGTTGAATGATAAAAATTTAAACTAGTTTTCCTTTTTTGATATAGAATATATAACAGAAAGAAAGCTGCAGAATTTCATATACATTTTTATTTACTAACTTGTACATTCAAGGAGGGCACTGAGATTGAGCTTGTATTAAAATATTCAAAAAATGGATGTAGAATTGTTTATACCTGTTTGTCTATATTTCTATCACTGTATTTATCTCTTAATCACTAAAATAATTTACTAAAGCTATTTCTAAAATGAGAACTCCTACATTTTTATATTTATTTTACTTTTTCTCAATAAAATCTATAACTAGAAATCCTGTGTTGATGTAGATTTCACCCCAGCTTCTTTCTTACCATTTTTCATCTGCAATTGTCAAATTTGAGGTATTCAAACATCACACCATTCATTTGGAATCATAAAGTGCTAAATATCTGACTAGGAATGTACATTAAATATTATGTTGTCCAAACAGCTATCTTGCATTTAAAATATTTCACCTTGCCTTTGGATTGAACATTCATTGTAACATTTAAAAAATCACCTTGAATAATAGAATGCTTAAAAATGTGATCTGGGAGAAATTTCTCTTTATGCCTTCTGGACTAACTTACCCAGAATATTCAGAATTCACTAATACTGTTAACAAATGCTCACTTTCTACTTGAGTGCTCTATTTCCTTTAGTCATTCACCATGTGACATGGTGGAGCCTCCTTCTTTCTGTTCTGGGCACGCTTCTTAGGCTACCTCCAGTTTGTCAGGTCCACTTTCTTTCTTTCTTTCTTTTTTTTTAACATTTTATTAACATTTATTATTTTATTTTATTTTATATAATAAATATTGCTTATTATGATATTGTGGGGTACAGTTAAGGGTTAGGTATACAAATATGTTTCATTCAGGTGCCCTTGTTGATAAGAGGTGTCTCCCCATCCCCAGACAGATGTTTACTACCATTAATCCCATCTTTCTTCCCCTCCCCCCTCCATAGTTTCCCACCACTATCAGTCATTTTCTTATGGTAATACATTGGATGATCAAGGTCCACTATATGAGTGAGAACATGTGATACTCAGATCTTTGTTTCTGTGAGAGGTC
>NW_007250009.1:9773-10249 GCF_000164805.1 Carlito syrichta
CATGATTAGTGAGGTTGAACATTTCTTCATGTGTCTGTTGGCTGCTTGGATGTCTTCCTTTGTAAAGTGTCTGTTCATATCTTTTGCCCATTTTATAATGGGGTTGTTTGTTTTTTTCTTTTCAGCATGCTTGAGTTTCTTGTAGATCCAAGATGTTAAGCCTTTGTAGGACCTGGAGTTGGCAAATACTTTTTCCCAGTCTGTGGGCTGTCTCCATGCTCTCTTTGGCTTTGCAGAAGCTTGTCAGTTTAATGAGGTCTTTACTTATCTGTCTTATCTCTTTTTTTTTTTTTTTTTTTTTTTTTTTTTTGAATTGGAATCCCACTCTGTCCCCCAGACTGGAGTGCAGTGGCCGCTCCCGGCCACCGCAACCTCGACCTGCTGGGCTCCAGGGATCCTTCCGCCTCAGCCTTCCAGTAATCAGAATTACAGGCGCGCATTACCACGCCCGGCTAATTTTTTTGATTTATTGAAGA
>NW_007250009.1:10269-21578 GCF_000164805.1 Carlito syrichta
CTGCCCAGGCGGGTCTCGAACCCGCGGGCTCAGGCAATCCATTCACCTCAGCCTCCCAAAGGCGCGGGATTACAGGCTGAGCCACCGAGCCCGGCTGTCTTATCTCTTATGGCCTGTCGGTTTCGGGTTTTGTTCAGGAATTAGATGTCAGTTCCAATTTCCATGAGGGTATGTCCTTCATTTTCTAAGGTTCATATGGTTTGCAATTTAACATTTAGGTCTTTGATCCATTTGGAGTTAATTTTTGTGTATGGGGATAAATAGGAGTCCTGTTAAAATCTTCTGCATGTGGTCAGCCAGTTTCCCCTGCAGCACCATTTTCTGAATAGGTTCTCCTCTCCCCAGTGGTAGGTGGTGGAGGCTTTGTCGAAAATGAGTTGGTTGAGAAATTGAGGTTTTACTAGTGGAATCTCAATTCTATTCCATTGTTCTATATGCCTGTCCCTGTATCAATACCAAGCTGTTTTGCTTATTGTAGCTTTATAGTAAAGTTTGAAGACTGGTAATGTGATATTGCCTGCTTTGTTTTTTTTGGCTGAGGATTGTTCTGGCTATTCTTGGACGTTTGTGTTTCCATATGAATTCCTGTGTTGTTTTTTCTAGGTCTGAGAAGAATGTTGCTGGTAATTTGATGGGTATTGCATTGAATCTGTAGATTGCCTTAGGTAAGATGGATATCTTCACAATGTTGATTCTTCCAATCCATGAGCTTGAGATATTTTTCCACTTGTTTGTGTCATCTTTGATTTCTTTGAGCAATGTTTTGTAGTTTTCATCGTCAAGGTCTTTAAGATTTCTGGTTAGGAAGATGCCAAAGTATTTCATTATTTTTGTGGCTATTGTGAATGGAGTTGTGCTTTTTATTTGGGTTTCTGTTAGTTTATTATTGGTGTAAAGAAATGTGATTGTCTTTTGCGCATTTATTTTACATCCTGAGACTTTGCCAAAATCCTTTATGAGTAAAGGAGGTTTTTGACAGATTCTCTTGGGTTTTCAAAGTACATAATCATGTCATCTACAAAGAGAGATAGCTTGGCTTCCTCTTTTCCTATTTGAATACCCCTGATTGCCTTCTCTTCTGTGATTGCTCTAGCCAGGACTTCCAATACTATGCTGAACAGGAGGGGTGAGAGTGGGCATCCTTGTCTTGTTCCAGTTTTAAGGGGAAATGGTTCTATTTTTTGTCCATTTAGGAGTATGCTGGCTGTGGGTTTCTCGTAGATGGCTTTTACTATTTTGAGGTATGTTTCCCATATGCCTAGCTATTTGAGGGTTTTTATCAAGAAGGGGTGCTGGATTTTATTAAAAGCTTTTTCTGCATCTAATGATATAATCATGTGGTTTTTGTTTTGACATCTGTTGATGTATTTAATGACATTTATGGTTTTACAAATGCTGGTCCAGGCTTGCATACCAAGGATGAAGCCTACTTGGTCCTGATGGATGATTTTTGAGATGTGTTGTTGAATCTGGTTCGCTGGGATCTTATTGAGAATTTTAGCATCTATGTTCATCAAAGATATTGGCCTGTAGTTCTCTTTCTTTGTTGGGTCTTTACCTGGCTTGCATATCAATGTGATGTTAGCTTCGTAAAATGATTTGGGGAGAGTTCCGTCTTTCTGAATCACCTGAAATACCTTCAGTAGAATTGGTATGAGGTCCTCCTTAAATGTCTTGTAGAATTCTGCTAGAAAGCCATCTGGTACAGGCCTTTTTTGTTGGTAGTTTTCTTATTACGTAGTCAATTTCTTTGTTGTTGGTCTATTTAGGGTCTCAATTTCTCCTTGTTTCAACCTAGGCAGGTTGTGTGATGACAGAAAGTCTTCCATTTCTGAAAGGTTTTCAAGTTTATTTCCATAAAAGTGTACATACTAGTCTCTAATGATCTTTTGTATTACTTCAGGATCAGATATGACTTCATCTTTTGTGTTTCTGATTGTGTTTATTTGGGTTTTCTCTCTCTTTTTCTTGGTCAGTCTAGCTAGGGGACCATCAATCTTGTTTATCCTTTCGAAGAACCTGCTTTTTGTTTCTTTGATTTTTTTTTGTATTATCTTTTTGTCTTCTATGTTCTGGATTTGGGTTTTTATTTTGGTGATCTGGATTCTTCTGCTGAAATTAGTGTTTTTGTGGTCTCGCATTTCCAATTTTTTTAGGTGGCTTCTTAGGCTGTTAATTTGTGATCCTTCCATTTTTTTCATGGGTGTTTGTAGGGATATAAATTCCCCTCTTACTACAGCTTTCATGATGTCCCAGAGATTTTGGTAAGATGTATCTTCATTTTCATTTGTTTCCAGGTATCTTTTAATCTTTGTTTTGATTTCATCATTGATCCAGGAGTTGTTTAGCATCATGCTGTTTAATGTCCATGTTTTTTTTGGGTTTTGGGAGGACCTTGTTGGTGTTAATGATTATTTTTATTACACTGTGGTCCGAGAAGGTGCATGGTAAAATTTCAGTCCTTTTAAATTTGTTTATGTTTGATTTATGGCCAAGTATGTGGTCGATCTTAGGGTAACTTCCATGTGGTAGAATGTTTATTTTGTGGTCTTTGGATGGTGAGTTCGATCTTAGGGTACCTTCCATGTGGTAGAATGTTTATTTTGTGGTCTTTGGATGGTGGGTTCTGTAGTTATCAATTAAGTCCATTTGATCAAGAGTCACATTGAGGTTTCGGATCTCATTGCTGATTTTTTGTCCTGATTATCTGTCTAGTGTTGTGAGTGTGGTATTAAAGTCCCCAGGTATGATGGTATTGGAGTCAATATCTTTTTTTAGTTTACCTAGGAGCTGCTTTATGAAAGTTGGCGCTCCTATGTTTGGTGCATATATGTTTAGGATGGATATTTCTTGTCGATGGATTGAACCTTTTATCATTATGTTGTGGCCTTCTGTATCTTTTTAAATTTTTGATAGCTTAAAGGGTATTTTTTCTAAGATTAAGATCATAACTCCTCCTTTCTTTTGTGTTCCATTCGCCTGGAAATTTATTTCCCATCCTCTTACTTTGAGTTTATGAGTGTCCTTTCTAGTGAGGTCAGTCTCTTGACGGCAGTAGATTGTTGCCTGGTGATATTTTATCCATTTTGCCATTCTATGTCTTTTCAGTGGTGCATTTATTCCATTCACATTCAAACTAATTATTGAAATGTGAGAGTTGATCCCTTTCATAATGTTCTTACAGAGTTGTTGTTCTTCCTGTTTGTGTGCTGTCTTTCTTTAGTTTTAGAGTTGGATCATGTGTGTTTTTAATCTTTTTCCTGTACTATTATGAAGAATGTTGTTGTTCTTCTTTCCTTTTCTTCTGTGTTCAATACTTTCTTAAGTGTTTCTTGTAGAGGTGGTCTTGTGGCAACGTAGGTTCTTAGGGATTGGATATCTGGGAAAGATTTCAATTCTCCTTCACTGATGAAGCTTAGCTTGGCTTGGTAGATTATTCTTGGTTGAAATTATTTATCTTTTAGAACTTTGAAGATCGGGCTCCAAGCTTTCCTATCCTGGAGGGTTTCTGTAGATAAATCTGCTGTTATTCTAATTGGTCTTCCCTAGTATGTAGTCTGACCTTTTTCTCTTGCAGCCTTTAGGATTTTTTCTTTTATATCTACTTTGTTTAGGCGAATTATTATTTGTCTGGGAATTGATCTTCTCATTTGTTGTCTTGCAGGGGTTCTCTGAATCTCTTGTGTTTGAATTTTTTCATCCTTGATGAGATGAGGGAAGTTTTCTTGAATGATTTCATTAAATGTTTGTTCCAGTGTGGTCTCTATTTCTCTCTCTGCCTCAGGAAGGCCAATTACTCTTAGGTTCGATCTCTTGAAGTGATCATTCATCTCTTGCAGGTTTTGTTCTGTCTTTTTGAGCTTCTTTTCTATGCTTTTGGCAGTTTGGGTTAGTTCTGTGTTTTGGTCTTCAAGCTCTGAGATTCTTTCTTCTTCTTGGCTAATTCTGCTTTCCATGCTTATGAGTTTGTTATTTATTTCTATCACAGTATTCTTTGCTGCTGTTATTTCTGACACAGTTCCTTCCTATTTTCCTCTTGTCCCTCCTCAATTTTTTAAATTCTCTCTGTTAATATCTTGATGTCTGGGTTTGTTGCATGTGACCAGTCATTCTGGGGGTCTTCATTGTTTGTGTTCCAGAATATGTTTTCTTACTGTCTGATCTCCCAGGGGTCTGTGTGAGACCTATATTCTTCTTTTCGTTTATCTTTATTTGTGCGGTTTTTTCCCCCTCCCTACTTTTTCCTTCCCTCCATATCATCGTCTTCTTTAATTCTGTTATTCAGGGGTGCAGGGATTGCTTTTACTTCTGTTTGTTCAATCTCCTATTCTTTATGTATGTCCTCTTACTTTGTTCAATTCTGGAGTTGCACTGTAGGTTGGGGTTGGTCCTTTTTGCAGTTTTGAGATTTACTTAAGGGGGAAGCTGTGATTCAAAATATATCTGCAGGTCCTGGTATTTGCCGACAAGTGTATGGATAATCTGAATCTCACTTCCCACTGCCTTGGAGTCTGCCCGTGCAGTTGGGCTGTAGGTTTTCACTGTTTAATCACCAGCAGGTGGTGCTATCCCAGCTGCTTGCCTCAGAAGGGGTGGAGCCAGCAGGAGTTGGGTGGAGGCCGGAGATGGGAGCCTACCTCAGGGCACACGGGAGGAGACCCACAGCCGGCAGGACATCACAGTGGCAGCAGAGGTGGCAGTGATCCCAGCAGATCTTGCCTGCAGGGGCTTCAAGGACTGAATTCGTGGATTGCCTTAGGCATGGGTGGTGTGATGTGCTATGGCTGCCATGGAGGCCACAGCAGCACCGTGGCTGCTGTGTCTGGGGCTGCAGTGGATGTCCAGACTGCTGCAATGCCCCAGCAGTGATGACAGCCGAGCTCCGTGTGAAGAGTATGCTGCCGAGGTTGGGGTCTGCAGCCCCCAGGGAGAGAGCCAGAGACCCTCTGTGTTCTCCTTTGCAGAGGGTTTCATGGACTAGGTTGCCCCTTTACCATCTTGCTGGAAGTCTCTTTATTCTGTCAGGTTCACTTTCAAGTTCAGTACTCAGAACAGAAAATCACTTCATGTGGAGATAAAGTACTACTGGATACAATGGAGGTATTCTATGAGACAAAGGAGGTTGATTCAACATGATTTGCTCTGGCTTCTATTGAGCATATAACGGAGTTGCTTCAAAGTCTGTCTCCTTAGACAAAATGAGGAAAAATATTAAATCTAATCCTTCCATGCCAATTATTTTCCTAATATAAAATCTCTCATTAAGTCTCTTTGTGTGCATGTGTACTATTATATTCCTATAAGTTGCAAAGACCATAGGCTTATTCAGGACCTTCTCAGATGACCTGATGTAGAGGGAAAGAAGAGGGTGATGATTATGTTGGAGATTCTTTGTGAGGAAATGTAAGTAATTAAGATGATAATTTTTTATCAGTCTGGCACTTGGAACCTAGAACATCTCCCAGATTAAGTGCTCATTTGAACATTCTTCCACCTATTCATTCATTACAAATATTTTTGAAGACCTATTAGGTCATGGAAGTAGCAACTGGAAGTAGTGACTCAGCTGGAACACCAATGGACTGTCTCTTCCAATGTAGGGAACTACTGCACTTGGTACCTTTTTCTACTTCTGTCACTTTGTTATTGACAATGTGCAATAAAGGTTATGTTATTTTGTAAAATATCTGTTTACTGTTTGCCTTTGGATAGGTGACATTTGTACATATTTCTTTCTTTCAAAAGTATGAATATTATGCAGTCATAAATAAGGACAAAATTATGAACTTAACAGCATCCTGGATGGACTTAGAATCTATAATACTGATGATCTATCACATAAACAAAGAACTGAAAACCACATGTTCTCACTTGTTCAAGTGGGCCTTGAGCAATCATCATAGTATTATAAGAAAAGGATTGGCAGTAATGGAAAACTGCCAGTGGAGGTGGGGGACACTCCTCATCAACAAGGGTATATGCATACTGAACATTTGTATACCTAATCCTGAATCGTACCCCACATCTTTAAAATTAAAAAAAAATGTGAATGACAAATAACCTTTATTAAACAGAAATAAACAGAAAAATGACCTAGCAAATTACCTGGCAGATTCTAAGTGCTTAAAAATGGCTATTATATAAATGACCATTTTACATTATATCCCACTTTTCTACATAGTTTATAGTAAGCAAATCAAGATAAAGATTAAACACATAATTTAAACAAACTAATTTCTTAAATTTCATAAGGATTAAATTATATATTCATAATCTATATTTTCTGTTTCATTAACTATAACAACAATAATGAGAAAATGGCTATTGTTGTTTTATTAATAAATGTAATCACTTGATTTATTTTAAAAAGTAGCAGTTTTTAAAATTTGTCTTATCTCATGTATATTTTCATAATTATTTGCTATCATGTTTGAAACAACATGGAAAGGCAAATAATATTATCCTTATTTTTTAGATATAAAAATTTTGTGAATGATGGAATGGGATTGAAGTTGTTCAGTACAATCAGGCCAGTTTGGGTAGAGTTATTGCAACAAACTTTCTTATTAAGTAATGCTATAGTAAAAGTACAGAATATGTAAACTCCAAATGATCTCCTAGAATAAAAGTGTTAAAGTTACTGTAAATGGTTGCATGAAGTATGAGAATTAAAGGTTCACACAAGGATTGAAAAATAGCACTTGAGTGGTAGACTGATCAATTGGCCTTCTAAGACTGAAGATGACTGAGGGATATACATGAAAGTTCAGTCATTTATAGCAAACCCCTATTTAGGAGGCCTTCAGGGAACAGAACCCTCCAGGTTTCTCTTCATCCTTGTGTTTTAAGAACATCTATTCTTGCACTGGTGGTAGAGTGGTAGAATTTTCAAGAAAGAGTTACACCTGTGAACTCTAAAAACGAAATCTTCCTTGTTCAGTTATAGCTCACTTTTCTTGGGAAATTGGCATGATATGCCTTCCTTTCTAATCAAAAGGACATTGTCTTATGAAAAGTTATTAAAAACCAATTTAGTGAAAGGAATATGAAAGTAACTATTAGCATGTATAATCATGAAATTGTATCTCTTTTTCCTTTTTCTTTATTTCTTTTGTGAAGAAGACCATTGATATTATGTAGTTCAATATTCCACAAACTGGGTGTTTCATCAGAATGACCTGGGGAGACTGTTTACATTTACCAATTCTATAGCTGGGCTTGAAGGTAGAGAATCAGGGTCTCTGGTTGTCATGCTTCCAAATATGTATTTTATAAGACTCTACAAGTGATTTGATATAGGAGATTCACAGAACAAAAATTGTATGCCAGTGATCTAGTCCATGTTTTCCAAAGGAGTGAAGTGGTCACCGAGATCATAGGCTATTGCTTTTAAGTTTTGATATGCTTTGGAACCACTTGGAAATGTTTCAAAACCTATATTTCTAGAACTAATTTAGTGTCTGAGCTGGGGCTCAAGATTTTGCATTTCAACAAGCTTCTAGGTGATACCTATACTGACAACAGACACTGAGTGAAAAGGACAGAAATGACTATGGAAGAAGTCCTGAACCCAGAACTCTTGAGTTCAAGGCCTGAGCACTCATAGAGAAATTATTGAATGAGACAAACTACAGTATTCAGATTCCAGGACTATTAAACCTCAATGCTATCTTTAAAATAGACCAGGTAAAAACCTTTCAACTTGCAAATACTATTTGATTCTAAAATTTTTACTGAGCCTGTGGGTTCGAGACCCACCTGGGCAACTTGGCAAGACCTCATCTCTGTAATAAATAAAAAATCAGCCAGCGTGGTAGTGCGCATCTGTAATTCCAGTTACTCAGAAAACTGAGGCAAAAGGATTGCTGGAGCCCAGCAGGTCGAGGCTGTAGTGGCTGGGAGTGGCCACTGCACTTCAGTCGGGGCGACTGAGTGAGACTCCAACTCAAAAAAAAAAAAAGCCAGGCTCAGTGGCTCAGCCTGTAATCCCACGCCTTTGGGAGGCTGAGGTGAGTGAATTGCCTGAGCCTGTGGGTTCGAGACCCACCTGGGCAGCGAGACCTCATCTCTACAATAAATCAAAAAATCATCTGGGAGTGGTAGCGCACACCTGTAATTCCGGCTACTCGGAAGGCTGAGGCAGAAGGATCACCGGAGCCCAGCAGGTTGAGGCTGCGGTGGCCGGGAGCGGCCACTGCACTCCAGTCTGGGCGACAGAGTGAGACTCCAACTCAAAAAAAAAAAAATTTTAGACATTTTTCAGTAATTAAAGCATGGACCTTATTTCAACTCTTTTCCAAGGTTAGTATTCTTAGAGGTAGCACAGGATTGGGGTAGTATAGAAAATGTTAGCAAGACATGAATAGTTTTATTAATTTAAAAATTACTCAATTTTTTGCTACATAAAATGTTTATGACATATTCAAAAGCCTCTATCTCTGAAATTTGTTATGACTTGACCCACTGAAAACTCTTATTTCAACTCAAAAGTTAGACTTTCCAAAAGGATAAAACTTTCAAAACGAAATATCATTTACCAGAGAACTGCCTCAGAATTAGCTTATGCTCTGCTTATATCATCATTTACTTGTTTTGGTAAAATCGTAACATGGATGAAAATTAAAGGTGCATTTTAATCTAAATTGGAGAAAAAGAAAAATTGAAATTTATTTTAAATTTCAGGCCTTGTAGGAATTTTAATTTTCAAAATAACCATCAATATAACAAAGACTAAAGACATATGTATTTATCTAATTCAAAGAAGTCAACTCATCTCATAGATATTTTGTGATTTAAGCAAACATATGCATGTTTGGAAAAAATCTGAATAACAGCCTGTACGGGAATTATGAGACGTGAATTCTCTAGAAGGCTTTGCAAAAAAATGACCAGGGACTTAGTTTCAAGCACAATTTAAGCTTCCTGGTATATATGTCTCATATAATTTCCACCCTTTGAGTGTGGACAGTGGACAGCATGTGTGAATGTGATGAATATGACTTTTGTAAGTATGTTATATTGCATAGCTAAGATAAAGGGATTTTGAAAAGTAATCAAAGCCCCTAATGAGTCAGCTTTGAGTTAATTATAAGGTAGAAAACCTAGATAGACTTTATCTAGCAAAGTGAGTGAATTCTTTAAATAACGACATACAGGTAAGAGACAAGAAGCAGCAGAAAATTTCTGTTGGCTTAGTACAAGCCAACAGCAAGGATGTGGAGAAAGTCATGTGTCAGGGAAGAGCAAGTAGCCTCTAAGAGCTAAGGGGATCTCTTTCTGTCAACCTTAGGGTTTTGAAATGTACCACAATTATGTGGGCCTGGAAGAATATCAGATTTAATGGAAGCCCAGCAAGCACACTTATTTTAACCTGATGAGATTATAAGCAGAGGACCCAGTTAATGTGTACCTTAAATTATGATCTGGAAAATCTGTGAAACAATAAATGAATGCCATCTTAAGCCACTATATTTGTGGTAATTTCTTTTTTTACACAGAAGATTAATAGCAGTTCTCACCACTGAGCCAAATGAACAGTGTGGCTGAGATCCTGCCCATGTAAAAAGTGCCATGATTCCATAAGTGTTTGGTTACATAATCTAGTTAAATTTTACTCGTGAAAGACTCTATTTAGCTATGTTTGGACCTTAACATTTGCAGGCCACATTCACCAAAAAAGGGTAGAATGCAGCTGCATGCTTGTAGGTTAGAAAATTTCATATTGTTAAGATGTCTGTACTACTCCAAGCAACCTACAGATTCAACATTATCCCTATCAAAATTTCAAAAACATTTTTTTCAGAAATAGAAAAAAAGATGTTAACATTCATACAAAATTTCAAAAGACCTCAAACAGCAAAAATAATCTTGAAAAAGAAGAGCAAATTGGAGGTCTTATATTTTCTAATTTTAAAACATACTGCAGCCCGAAACGTTCACCGCGAGCGGGAGGAAGGGGCAAGATGGCGACCGGGCAACCCGGTGTCTGAAGCCCTCTACAAGGGAGATCTGCAGTGGGTCTCTGACTCTCGCCCCGGGAGGCTGGGGACCCCAGCATTGCAGCCTGCTCTTCAGACAGAGCTCGGCCATCACTATCGCTGGAACATCGCAACGACTGGACAGTTTTACTGCATTGCACTGTCCCGTGGCTGTCGCAGCCCCTCCCCCCACCAGCGCTCCCGTCGCCACCGCGGCCGCCGCTGCCGCCGCTGCGGCCTCTGGCACGGGTAGCTCATCACAACCCGGCCGGAGGAGATCCACACCAAACCGCTTCAGGGAAGATCTGCTGGGATCGCTGCCACCGCTCCTGCATCCGAGACTGTCCTGTCCGCCTGGCGTGGGATCCGGTTGCCTGCTCGGAGGCAGGCAGCCATCTTGTTCCTGTCCAGCCCCACCCCCTCTGGGGCGAGCAGATGAGATAGCACCACCTGCTGGCGATTCAAGGTAACAACACCGAAACGGGACAAACAAGCTTGATAAAGACATAGACCAAACTTCTGAACCGAGGTTATTCTGAACTGTCCTTCACAGCAGATCAGGGGAACGGACCCTAACTGCAAACTAATTTACCAGCTTGAAAAGAAAACTAGAAATCAGACCTGAAAGGACATTGGACCTAAACGAAATGTCACAGAGTGTGCTTCATTGATTCTATTAGTTTAATGACTTAATTCTATTCCTACTCTATTGTTCCCTTTTTTCTCTTTTCCTTTTCCTTTTCTTCTCTTTTATTCTGTCTGTAAACCACGTCTTTGTATAGAGGAACAGCACACTAATAAGGTGGTTGGATAGCTGGTATGTTAGCATCACTATATGTTTTATTTTTGTTTGTATGAGAGTTGGTTCGACTGTAGCTGTGGTCTATTGTTTTTATCTGTTTCAGTATAGGCCTCTCTCTCTATTTGTTGGCACACTCGTTTGTTTCCCCCTTTACTCCTCTATCTCTCCACTCCCCTCTTCAACCCACTATCTGCTCCATTCTCTCCCCTCTGCTAACCACATTTTATTTCAGGGAGTAAACCTACAGCCCCACTGCCCTAGAAAGATTCCAGGGCAGTGGGAAGTGGGTTCCACATTATCCACACGCCTGTCAGCGAATACCAGGACCTGCAGACAGATTTTGAATCACAGCTCTCCCCTTAAGTACATCTCAAAACTGCAAAAAGGACCACCTCCAACCTACAGTGCAACTTCAGAATTGAACAAAGTAAGAGGACATACATAAAGAATAGGAGATTGAACAAACAGAAGTAAAGCCAATCCCTTTACCTCCTGAATAACAGAATTAAAGAAGACGGTGACGTGGAGGG
>NW_007250010.1:0-1040 GCF_000164805.1 Carlito syrichta
GGATTACACTTCCCAGGTACTATATGGGAGTCTTTCTATTGATATTTAAACAACTGGAATTCTATGTTCATCAACAAATATCTCGGGTATTGCTGAGAATTAAGCAGGAATTTGCGAAATGGGAATCCTCATATACGGGAAACTACATGGCCTCTTACTACGGAAGAATAAGGAATCTGGGTGCCAAGAGTCCTCAAATCCAAAAACCTACAGGGAGTCTTACTAAGGGATAAAAATATCAGGGATTTGAAGCTCGAATCTGGGGAATGGGAGTCCTCATATACAGGAAACTTAACCTCTTATTAAGGACAAACTAGGGATCTGGGTGACACATGTCCTCGATCCGAAAATTCTACAGGGCATCTTTCTAAGGGCTAAACATGTATCAGGGTTTCGAAGCAGGACTCTCGGTAATGAGAGTCTTAACATAGAGGAAACTACACAGCCTCTACCTAAGAAAGGATAAGAAATCTGGTTTTCCCAAGACCTCAATGCCAAAAATCTACTGGGCGTCTTGATAAGGGCTAAACAAGAAATAGGATTTCGACGCAAGAATGGGAGTTCTCATATACTGGAACCTACACGGGCTCTTGCTAAGGAAGAAAGCGAATCTGGGTTACACGAGTCCTCAATTCAGAAACTGTTCAAGGTATCTTGATAAGGCCTACAAGACTCGGACTTCAACGTCCCCATATTTTTCAGAGCTGTATCCTTTGTGCATATTAGGAATCACTCATTGCAGAAGTCCTGCAACATTCTGATCCCCTTGATAATTTAAATGAAAATATGGCACTACAAGTCATATTTAGATTATGGAATCTCTAACGCCAAATTCCAGGACACAAGTAATCATCTCGGGTGTTTTGAATGTAAGCCCCTAAGTTCAGGGTTACCTCGTACTCTAGAAACTTCTCGTAGTTCAGCTATTCGGAATTAGGCCTTGGGTTTAGAAGTTGCACCATGTTTAGAAGGTATTTTTGGGAGGGCACCAGGGTCTTGGTTAACAAGTCATAAGGAGCATTCTGGAGTCTTTCTATTGG
>NW_007250010.1:2656-4295 GCF_000164805.1 Carlito syrichta
TAAGGGGAACCAGGCATCTTGGATTTCAGTCCCCAATAACCCCATATGGAAGTCTTTCTCTTTATATCCAAACAACTGGAATTCTAGGTCACCATGAAATATCTCAGCACCTTGCTGAGAATGAAACAGGAATCTGGAAAATGGGAGTCCTCATATACAGGAAACTACACTGCCTCTTGCTAAGTAAGAATAAGGAATTTTGGTTGCACGAGTCCTCAGCCCAAAAATCCACACGGCGTCTTACTAAGAGGTAACCATGAATCAGGTTTTTAATGTAGGAATCTGGGTAGTGGGAATCCTCAAATACAGGAAACTGGACTGCCTAATGCTAAGAAAGAATAAGGAATCCGGGTTACACGTATCCTCAAACCCTAAAAAACTTTAGGGCCTCTTGCTAAGGGCTAAACAAGCATCAGGGCTTTTGAAGCAAGAATATGCAGAAATGGGGTCCTCATACACAGGCAAATACACGGCCTTTTGCTAAGAAAGAATAAGGAATCTGGGTTACACGTGATCTCTATCACAAAAGAACTACAGGGCCTCTTGCTAAGGGCTGAAAAAGAATAAGGGATTCGAAACAGGGATGTGGGTAATACTCCTCATAACAGGAAACTTCGAGGCCTCTTCCTAAGGAAAAATCAGTAATCTGTTTTACGCATTTCCTGAATCACAAAATTTACATGGCTTCTTGCTAAAGGCTAAACAAGAATCAGGGTTTCAAAACAGTAATCTGGAGTAAGGGAGTCCTCATATACACGACACTACACGACCTCCAGTGAAGGAAGAATAAGGAATCTGTGTTACACGAGTCCACAATCCGAAAAAATTCTCAGGACGTCTTGCTACTGGACAAACAAGAATGAGGACTTCGAGCTCCCCTCATGTTTTGGAGCTATATAGCATGTGGGTATTAGGAATCAGTCAATTCAGGACTCCAACAACATTCTGGTCCTCTTGGTAGTTGTAAACGGGTATCTTGCACTGCAAGTCTGTTAGGTTCCTCGGGACAACTAAGGCCAGATTCCAGCACAAAAGGGATCATCTCGCCATATTTGCATGTAACTCTTGGTCTCAAGATGAACTTTGTAATTCTCAAACTTCCATTTGTCTTTTTATATAGAGAGGGGCTGAGGGTTTTGCAGTTGCCAAATGTTTAGTAAGTATACTTAAAGGTAACCAGGAATCACGGATTCCCTGACTCTAGGAAACTTGTGTGCATCTGTCTTTAGTATACAGAGTTTTGGAATACACATCGACAGGGAAAAATCAAGTCATCTTACCGAGAACGAAAAGAGAATCCGGGTTCTTGAGTTCTCATTCGCTGAAATCTAGAGGGTCTCTGATGAGTTTTAATCAGGAATCTGGGCTTTTAGGTCCCCATATTGTTAGGGTGTCTTGTACACGGGAACCAGGAAACTTGGATTCCAATTACCCAGAAACTTCTGGGAGACATTCAATTGATATCCAAACAACTTTAATTCCACATCACCACGAAATATCTCGGTGTCTTGCTGAGAATGAAGCATGAATCTGGGTAATGGAGTCCTCATATACAGGAAACGTCATGACTCTTGCGAAGGATGAATAAGAATCTGGGCTACATGGTCCACATACCGAAAATCTACATCACGTCTTGCTA
>NW_007250010.1:4402-6159 GCF_000164805.1 Carlito syrichta
AGAAACTTCAGTTGGCTCTGCTGTTCGTTATTAGAACTTTGGGTTTAGGTATTCAATTTTTTAGGAGGTATTATTTGAAGAGAACCAGGAATCTTATATTTCATGTCCCCAGGCATATGCTTGTCATCTTCCTATGGGTATATAAGAGTCTGGACTTCCAGGCCTACAGAAAACATCTCGATGCTTTGCTTAGAACGAAACAGAAATCTGGGTCACTGTGTCCCTTGAAAGTTTCTGCAGGCTTTACCTAAGAGGAACCAGGAAACTCGGTTTCCATGTAACATGCAAACATCTGGGCATTTGATAAATTATCCGTAACTTAAGGCAGTGCTCATACCTAGGAATCGACAGGGACTTTACCAAATGCTAATCTGGAAACTGGGAGTCCTGGTTCTCATATTATTCAGAGCAACGTCCTATATGCATACCTCAAATTGGGCATTGCCATTTCCCAGGAATGTTTTGCACCTCTTCATGGTTGTAACTGAGAATCTGGAATACTGGTCCGTTTGTTTCACAGGGTCCTGTAAGGACAGATTCCACAATACATCAATCATCGGCCACTTGTTAATGTGATCACTGGTCTCAGGTTTACCTCATAGTCCAGATACTACTGCTGGACATTCGTTCTCACATTGAGAATGTAGGATTAGGGCTTCCCACATATTTCGAATGTATACTTAAGGGGGATCCAGCAGTCTTCGATTCCAGGTAACTGGGAAACTTCTTGGCGTATGTATACTGGTATGTAAGAGTATGTACTTCTACGTCACCAGGAAACGTCCAAGAGCCTTCGTGATAATGAAAAAACGAATGTGGTTTATGGGAGGCCTCAATGCATTTCTACAGGGCACCATAATAAGGACTTATCTGGAATCTGGGCTTCTAGTTTTCCAAATTCTTCAGAGCATGCTGCCACTTGGAAAGGACAAGTGTCATTATAGATTCCCAGCAACCATCTGGTTCTCTTGATTGCTTTAATCAAGAACCAGTCCGTGCAATTCAGTTTGGTTTCTTGGCACAACTAAAGACAGATTACGGGTCTAAGGCATCATCTCGCAATATTTGTGTGTAACTCTTGTCTTAAGATGTACCTTGTAATCCTAAAACTTCTGTTTGTGAATCTATTACATATGGCCTGGGGTGTTGGGGTTGCTAAGCATGCCACACATATTTATAAAGGTAACCAGGAATCACGGATTCCATGTCTCTGTGAAACATCTGGCCATCTGTGTATTTGCATACAGAATTTTGGAATCCATATCGCCAGGAAAAATCAGGCTCTTGATGAGAACCAAAAGAGAATGGCTGTCCAGCGTTCCTCAGCCGTAAAAATCTCTATGGCCTCTTGATAAGGTTTAAGAGGAATCTGGTCTTGTAGGTCCTTCCATTTTTCATAGTTATTTGCTACGTATATACCTAAAATCTCTTATTAGAGATCCAAGTGATTCCAGTCCTTTCGATAGTTTTTATTGAGCATCTGAACCTACAATTTCGTTTGTTTTTTATCCACATCTTCGACCTCAATCCAGTTCCCCAAGTATCAACTGGCATTTTGCAACAAAATCCCTTGCTTCAGGTTACCTAAAAATAACGAAATTTCCTGTCGTCAGGCTGGTGAAAATTGGGATATTGGGTTTAGAATATTACACATTTTTCTGATGTCTTGTTAAGGGGAACCTGGAAGCTTGGACTACAGTTCCCAGGTACTATATGGGAGTCTTTCTATTGATATCCAAACAAATGGAATTCTATGT
>NW_007250011.1:0-2552 GCF_000164805.1 Carlito syrichta
TTAGCAAGAAGCCCGAATTTTTGGGGGATTGAAGACACATGTAACCATATTCCGTATTCTTTCTTAGCAATAGGCAGTGCAGTTTCCTGTATATGATTACTCCCATTACCCAGATTCCTTTTTCCAAAACCGGATTCTTGGTTACCTCTTAGAAAGACGCCCTGTGGAATATTGGGATTGAGGAGTAGTGCAACCAAAATTCCTTATTCTTCCATCGGAAGAGGCGGTGTAGTTCCTGTATATGGAGACTCCCATTACCCAGATTCCTGCTTCATTCTCAGCAAGGCACTGAGACTTTTCCTGGTGACATAGAATTCCACTTGTTTGAATATCAAGAGAGACTCCATAAGGTTCCTGGGGAACTGGAATCCAAGTTTCCTGGTTCCCCTTAACAAGAGCACCCCAGAATGTTGAATCTTCTAAACCAAATGTCCCAATTCCCACCAGCCTGACTATAAGACATTTATGTAGTTGAAGTAACCTGATCAAGGGATTTTGTACCAATATGCCATTTGATTCCTGGGGTACCTGATTATGGTCATAGACATTGCTAGGACACTAAAGGAATTGTAGGACACTAAAGGAATTGTAGATTCCCGATTACAACTATCAAGAGGACCACAAAGTTCCTGGTGATCTCTAATGACAGAATTAGGTTATCCACGGAGCAAGTAGCTCTGAAAAATGTAGTTACCTAGAAGCGCAGAAGCTGATTAAACCATATGAACAGGCCCTGTAAATTCTGGCGAATGAAGACTCCTAGAACTGGATTTCCTTTTCGTTCTCAACAAGTTGCCGTGATTTTCCCTCATGATGTGGATTACAAAACTCTGTATACAAATAGGCAGATGCCCAGAAGTTTCCCATGGACGTGGAATCTATGAATTCTGATTACCCTTAAAAGGACCTAATAAATATTTGGCAATCTCCAATCGCCAGGCCCCTAACCGAATTGAAGGACCAACGGAAGTTTTAGAAATACCAGGTACATCTTAAGATTAGTGTTACATACAAATACGGTGATAAGATTCTTTGGGTCCTGGAATCTGCCCTTCGTTGTCCCAAGGAACCAAACGTACTTGTACGTCCACATTCTTGGTTACAACTATCAAGAGGAGCAGAAGGTTGCTGAGAATCTATAATGACAAAATTGTCATATCTAAGAGGCCTGTAGCACTAAATAATGTGGGGAATTAGAAGCCCAGATTCCAGATTAGCCCTTAAAATGTGGCCATGTAGACTTATTGGATTGGCAACCCACCTAACCCAGATTCTTTTTGTTCTCAGTAAGAAGCCCGGGCGTTACTTGGCGATGTGGAAGTAAAATCTTTTATATACCAATATTCATTCGTCCAAAAGGTAAGAAGGGCCCTGGAATCAAAGATTGCAGGATCCCCTTTAAGAATACGTCCTAAATATGTGGGAACCCCTAATCCCAAGTTACGAAATCAATCTAAAATTCCAGTAGTAGTTCTTGGATTACGAGGTAATCCTGAATCCAGAAACTATACTAAAAATGGCGAAATGATTCATTGGGTTGTGGAATCTGGCCTTACAACCTACTGCAAAAAAAGCCAAGCACACGGACAGATTCTATATTACAACGAAGAAGAGGAGTAGCTGGTTCCTAGTGTTTGGTAATGACAGGTCCGTGATACAGATATAGGAATAAGCTCTGAAAAATGTGTGAACCAGGACTCCCAAATTCCTGATTTGCATTTAGAAAAATCCTGTAGGCTTCTAGGTATGAGAACTTCCTTAAGTCAGGGAAAAATTAGTAACAGCCCAGAATATTCCTGGTCACATGGAAACTGATATTCCTCGTTCCACATTGGTATCATGAGTAGAAACTTTCTAGGGACATGGTGTCTCCGATTTCTGTTTCGTTCTCAGCAATTCTACCAGATGTTTCCCAGTGCCCTGGAACCCAGACACGTGACTCCCAATAGAAAGACTACAGAATGCTCCTGTGGACTTGGAAACCATGACCTTGGTTCCCTCCCAAAAATACCTTCCAATCATGGTGCAACATCCAAACCCAAGGTCCAAATTCCGAATAGCTGAGCTACCAGAAGTTTCTGGAGTATGAGGTAACCCTGAACTCAGAGCCTACATTCAAAAACCCCGAGATGTTTACTTGTTTCCTGAAATTTGGCATTATAGGATCCAGAATCTTAATGAACTTGTAGTGCCATATTTTCATTTAAACTGTCAAGAGGACCAGAATGTTGCTGGACTTCTGGAATGACTGATTTAAAATTTCCACATTGGAAACAGCTCTGAAAAATATGGGGATGTCCAAGCCCGGAGTCTTTAGGCCTTAGCAAGATACCCTGTACATTGTAGGAATTGAGAACACATGTAACCCAGATTCTTTATTCTTCCTTAGCAACAGCCTGTGTAGATTCCTGTATATGAGGACTCCCATTCTCCAGATTCCTGCTTCGAAATCCTGATTCTTGTTTAACCCTTAAGAAGACACCCATTAGATTTTTGGCATTGAGGACTCATGAAAACCAGATTCCCTTATTCTTTCTTAGCAAGAGGCTTTG
>NW_007250011.1:3268-4291 GCF_000164805.1 Carlito syrichta
CTTGGATCTGTAATTAGAGATTTTAAGTATCCACACAGCAAGTTGCTCTGAAAAATGTAGGGACCTACAAGCCCAGATTCCTCATTAACTTATCAAGAGGACATATAAATTTTGATGATTGAGGGCTCCCTGAACCCAGATTCTCTTCTCATTCTCAGAAAGATGCCCTGATTTTCCCTGGCGATCTGGATTCCAAAATTCTGTATGCAAATAGACAAATGCCCAGCTTTTTCCCAGGAATGTGGAATCTGTGATTCCTGTTTACATTTAAAAATAAGTACCACATGCTTAACAACCTCAAAGCCCCCAGCCCTTATCAAATAGATGCACAAATGGAAGTTTTAGGATTACAGGGGAAATCTTAAGAGAATAGTTACACACAAATATGGCGAGATAATTCATTCAGTCCTGTAATCTGGTTTAGTTGTCCCGAGGAAACCAACTGAATTTCAGAGACCGTTTCTTGGTTATAACAATCAAGAAGTCCAGAAAGCTGCCGGGAATCTATAATGACACTTGTCCTTTCCTAGTGGCAAATTGCTCTGAAGAATTTGGAGCACTAGAAGCCCAGATTTCAGAAAGTGCTTATAGTGGAGCACTGTAGAATTCATGGATTGAGGCCTCCCATAACCCAGATTTCTTTTTTTATTATCAGGAAGACACCCTGACGTTTTCTGGTGACATGGAAGGCCAAACTCTTACATACCAATACTCATAGGGCCAGAAGATTCCCAGGGACCTGGAATCCAAAATTGCTGTTTCCCCCTTAAGAATACATCATAAATATGTTGGAACCCGTAATCCCACATTATGAATGCCAAAACGAATGTCCAACAGTAGTTTCTGGACTACGAGTTAAATCTGAAGCCAGTGGTCACATTAACAAATGGCAGATGATCCTTGGATTATGTAATCTGGCCTTACAAAAGCCTGTGTAACAAATGGACCAGTAGGCCAGGTTCTCAGTTACAACTATGAAGAGGCGCAGCATGCTCCTGGGAATCAGCAATGCCCGATTTGTGG
>NW_007250012.1:0-738 GCF_000164805.1 Carlito syrichta
AAAGATAAAAAGTGCCATGGAATTCACGATTGCTGAATCCCGTTTAAGAACACATCCTAAATATTTGGGAACACCTAATCCCAAGTTACGAATATCAATCTAAATACCAGCAGTAGTTTCTGGATTAGGATGTAAACCTGAAGTCAGAAATTACACGAAAAATAGCGACATGATTCCTTGGGTTGTGGAATCTGGACTTACAGCCTCCTGCAAAAAAGTCGAGCAGATGGCCAGATTCTCTGTTAAACTAATAAGAGGAGCAGCAGGTTCCTGGGAATCGGCAATGACAGATTTGTGGTATGTATGCAGGAATTACTTCTGAAAAGTGTGGGGACTGGGACTCCAAATTCCTGATTAGTATTTAAAAATTTCCTGTAGGCTCCTAGGTATGAGAACTACCTTAAGCAAGGCAAAAATTAACAACTGCCCAGAAGTTTGCTGATCACATGCAAACTAATTTCCCTTGTTCCACATTGGTAACATGAGTAGAAGCTTTCTGGGGACAGAGTGGCCGAGATTCCTGTTTCATTCTCAGAAGAACGACCAGCTGATTCCCCGTTTCCTAGAAGTCCAGACATGTGACTCCAAATAGAAAGACTCAAGAATGTTCATGTAGACTTGGAAACCAAGACCCTGGTGCCCTCCCAAAAATACCTTCTAAACATGGTGCAACGTCTAAACCCAAGTCCTAATTTCCAAATTGCTGAACCACTAGATGTTTTTGTAGTATGAGGTAAC
>NW_007250012.1:986-3941 GCF_000164805.1 Carlito syrichta
TACTTGCTTCGAATTCTGACTCTTGTTTAGCCCTTAGCAAGATGCCCAGTAGATTTTTAGCATTGAGGACTCGTGAAAACCAGATTCCGTATCCTTTCTTAGGAAGAGGCTGTGTAGTTTCCTGTATATGAAGAATCCCATTACAGAGATTTCTGCTTCGAACCCTGATTCTTGTTTAGCCCTTAGATAGATGTCCTGTAGATTTTTAAGATCGAGGACATGTGTAACCCAGATTCCTTGTTCGTCCTTATCAAGAGGTTGTGAAGCTTCCTGTATGAGGACTCCCAATCCCCAGATACGTGCTTCAAATCCCTGTTACTATTTTGTCCCTTAGTAAGACTCCATGTATATTTTTGGGATTTGAGGACTCATGTAACCCAGATTCCTTATTCTTCCATAGTAAGAGGCCATGTAGGTTCTCGTATATGAGGATTCTCATTTTGCAAATCCCTGCTTAATTCTCAGCAATACCCGAGATATTTCCTGATGAACTTAGAATTCCAGTTGTTTGGATATCAATAGAAAAACTCCCATATAGTGCCTGGGAACTGAAATCCAAGCTTCCAGGTTCCCCTTAAGAAGACATCGTGAAAATGTGGAAAATTCTAAACCGGATATCCCAATTTCACCAGCCTGAGCACAGGAAATTTCGGTGTTTTGAGGTAAGCTGAAGCGAGGGATTTTGTCCAAAATGCCAGTTGATACCTGAGGAACTGGATTATGGCCAAAGAAGTTGATAAGAAACAAATGAAATTGTAGGTCCAGATCCTCTATTTCAACTATCAAAAGGACTGGAATCTTCTTGGTTCTGTAATAAGAGATTTTAGGTATCCACGCAGCAAGTAGTTCTGAAAAATGGAAGGACCTACAAGCCCAGATTTCTCATTAAACCTTATCAATAGACCATATAGATTTTGACGATTGAGGACACCTGACCCGCATTCTCGTCTGGTTCTCAGCTAGATGCCCTGATTTTCCCTGGCGATCTGGATTCCAAAATTCTGTATGCAAATAGACAGATGCCCAGCTGTTCTCTAGGGACGTGGAAACCGTGATTCCTGGTTACCTTTAAAATATGTACTACATGCTTTGTGACCTCAAAACTCCAGGACATATCAATTGGATTCACAAACGGAAGTTTTAGGATTACAGGGTATATCTTAAGACAATAGTTACACACAAATATGGCGAGATGATGCCTTAGTCCTGTAATTTGGCTTTAGTTGTGCCAAGAAACCCAACTGAATTGCACGGACTGGTTCTTGGTTACAATAAACAAGAGGACCAGAAGGTTGCTGGGAATCTATAATGACACTTGTCCTTTCCAAATGGAAACGTGCTCTGAAGAATTTGGAGAACTAGAAGCCCAGATTCCAGATAAACCCTTATAACGAAGCCCTGTAGAAATGGATTGAGGCTTCCCATAAACCACATCTTTTTTTAATATCAGGAAGACGCCCGGACGTTTTCTGGTGACGTGGAAGTACAAACTCTTACATACCAATACACATACACCGAGAAGTTTCCCAGGGACCTGGAATCGATTATCGCTGGTTCCCCCTTAAGAATACACTTAAATATGTGGGAACCCCCAATCCCACATTCTCAATGAGAAAACGAATGTCCAACAGTACTTTCGGGACTACGAGGTAAACCTGAAGCCAGTGATCACATTAACAAATGGCAGATGATTGCATGGATTGTGGAATCTGACCTTACAGCACCCTGTGAAACAAGTGGACCATTATTTGTATTTTGGAATTACAAACTCTTGCATATCAATATTCATAGGCCCAAAAGTTTCTCAGGGACCAGGAATTCAAGATTGCTGGATCCCACTTAAGAATACGTCCTAAAAATGTGAGAACACTTAATCCCATATTCTGAATACCAAAACGATTGTGCAGCAGAAGTTTCTGGACTACGAGGTAAACCTGAAGACAGTGATCACATTAACAAATGGCAAGATGATTCCTTGGAATGTGGAATCTGGCCTTACAGAACCCTGTGGAAAAAACCCACAAGTAGGCTAGATTCTCAGTTACTAGTAACAAGAGGCACAACAGGTTCCTGGGGATCGGCAATGCCCAATTGTGGTATGCATATATGACATTGATATGAATAATATGAGAACCAGGACTCCCAGATTCCTGATTAGCATTTTCTAAAATCCCTGTCGATTCCTAGGTATTAGCACTGCCTTAAGCCACGGATAATTTAGCAAATGCCCAGATGTTTGCAAGTTACATGGAAACCGAGTTTCCTGGTTCCTCTTTAGTAAAATGTGTAGAAACTTTCAAGGGACATAGTTACGCAGATTCCTATTTCATTCTAAACAAAACGACAAGATGTTTCCTGTTGGCCTGGAAGTCCAGACTCTATATACCTATAGAAAGGTGACAAGAATATGCCTGGGGACGTGGATTCTAAGATTTCTAGTTCCCTCCCAATAATACTTTCTAAAAAATTGAACAACTAAACCCAAAGTCCTAATAACGAACAGCGGAGCCACTGAAGTTTCTGGAGTAGGAGGTAACACTGAGGTCAGGTCTTACATAAAAATATCCGAGATAATTACTGGTGTCCTGATCTGGAATCAGACCTTCAGAGTATCTAATGGACTTGTAGTGCCAGATTCTCGTTCACAACTATCAAGAGTACCAGAGTGCTGCTGGAGTCAAGGAATGATTGATTCATAATATCCATATAATAAATTTCTCTAAAACATGAGGGGTGCTTGAAGCCCTGATTTTGTTTAGCCCTTAGCAAGATGCACTGTAGATTTGTGGTATGGAGGACCCATGTAGCCCAGATTTCTTATTCATCCTTCGCAAGAGTCATGAATTTTCCTGTATATGAGGACTCCCATTACCCAGATTCCTTTTTCATTCTGAGCAAGACATCGAGATATTTCGTGGTGATATAGAATTCAAGTTGTTTGGATATCAATTGAAA
>NW_007250013.1:0-1033 GCF_000164805.1 Carlito syrichta
ATTTCTGATTCCCTAATATTTTTCATGCAATCATCATCATCATAGTAACATTTTGTTATTTTCAACTTAAAAATTCAGACTGAGGCTGAATAGATTTTCACCGAAACTCTTATTTCAAGGGCCAATGCTAAGGGGGAATTTAATTCTGGGGACGAGTATCACAGGTGGACAGACAGAGAAGAGTGAAAGTCTGTGGTAACAGACAGAGACCACAAGGAAAGCCCAAGGTAATGCAGCCAATGACTTTTGGGTGTGGCCAAAGTAGTATCTGAGTCATAAGAGGATATCATTGTCCGCCTAGGAAAGTTTGGCTTAGAGAATGAAGATAAACCTGACGTAAGTTAACAAGTGGGCAAGGTGAGAAGTGTTAAGAACTTGGACTCAGATGGAAGGAGTAGATATAATGAGAGAATATTTTCAAACATACTTAAGTTGTCCCCTTCTGCTCCCTGAGAGAAAGACTGAAAGAGAGATGATGAGCCTTGGAAAGGACGAAAGGTGAGATGGGGGAAATGCCAGCCAGGGTCCCTGGTAACCGGGTTACTGTAGCCTCTAAGGGGTGTGCCTGTGTCTCAGCAGTGGGCTCTTTCCCTATGCTCAGGTGGTATTTGTATTTGGGGAGGACACAGTGAGGCTCAATGATTTGAAAGTAGCTGAATGAAGGTGAAGAAGAAACACTATTTTACAAGTCCCAACTCGGGTGTAGAAAGAACTTTGCAAAATAGAGAGCAGATAGACAAATGTTTCTCATTCTCAAATCTGTTTAGACCAAAGGCCACAAACTCCTTGCCCATTAAGTAAATTCTCCCCACATTTTGGTCTGCACAATACCTAGCTTTTCTGAGTCAACATGCAAGAAATTCCATACAAGGATTCCTGGCTTCTCTTCAAAAACTGGAAGCTCTAGAAGTCCAGGTCCTCATTCCCACATGGCAGCAAGCAGTCAAACTGAAGCATGGTTTTGCCTGTTTCCTAGAAAGTTCAAGCCTCAGTTTCTCCTGCCCTACACTACATTCCTTCTTGCACAGGGCCT
>NW_007250013.1:1501-9564 GCF_000164805.1 Carlito syrichta
AGTGTAGCATTTGTGATAGGGAGCAGTGTCCTGAGACTGGGTGGAAAGTCTGAGCAGAAGCTAGAATAGACCCTCCAGAGGCAAGAGAGTAAGAACAGGAACTGAGGGTTTTCACCAGAAGACTCTCTGGAATGTATATGTGATTTGTTTGTTTTTTATTTATAAATAAATTAGCTGTTGGTGTTTCTGTGTACTTGCTCATTTTTACAGATGTAGTTGCATTGTGTACAAGTGTGTTTTAGTTACCCAAAAATGAGCTTCGGCCTGCTTTTCTATCCTTACACAGAGGGCTTCCTCAGGAATGCTTTCACCTCTTCTCATATTCCAAGGTATGACATGGACAGGCTATAATTTCCATAACCAGTTTTTAAAAATATTTTTTCCTGATTTTTTTCTTAGCAATGTAGGTATGGGAAGAGGCAGAACATGTCTTTGGTGGGTGCTCTCAGGGAAGAGCACCTTTGTGGGAGACTCTGGGTATCCCCTGCTGGGCTGCAAGACTGTGCAGTGAGAGACAAAGCACCAAGCTGTAAAAAGACACATGGTTCACTCGGACAGTCTCCTCCTCTTGTGTCACACTCACCTCCTTCCCGGGGGAGAGTGGGTGCTGATCTGATTCTCGGGTACATTCTGGTCACAGTTTTGATGGAGCCAAGTAATTGGGCAGATGCAGAAGCAAAGGAGAAACATGTTCTAGAACCACCACCAGGCTCTGGGCTTGGAAGTTGTTACATATCTGATGTGCCACGAAAGCTCCCTACCTAGAAGGAACAGATTTCAGATTCTGCCATCTCTTGAGGCCATGGGATAGACATGATAGTGGTCCTGCACAGAATGAGTGTTAATTTTACAAAATGGACATCCTCCTGCAGTCCCTGTCTCTACAGAGTACAGTGGGTGTGACTTTGGGTGGGATTTAGAAGATCAATTTAAAAGATGAAGGATGTTATTGCTCTTCTATCCTTTTCCATCTTTCCTGGCTGCTACCTACTTCCTAGCATTCCTTTCCCATTCTCCCCAGCACCTACACATGCTGGTGCCCATTGCTTATGAAAACCTGCATGACCCCTTATCTGGAAGTGCCCAGTGCTCTGAATACATTTCTGTTTTCCATTAAAACCCACTTCTTTCTTTGGGGCAGTTCACAGCTGAGAAGGAAGCCTTTTTGAGTGGAAACGACTACTACGTACTGTGAAAGCTTCCTAGAAATCCTTGTATTCATAGCCTAATGAATGCTGTGGTGGGTGAAATCTGAAGATTGGGACAGAGGGAAAAGCTGTAGCAAGTGCAGAGAGATGCTGGCTGGCTCTGGACAGCCTACCCAGTTTCTGCGATTGACCCACCCTGAGGACTTGTTTGGGGCCCAGCTGCCCCTACCTCTTGTGTTTGACCCAGCAGTGAGGCCAAAGAACGGTACTGAGGGTCACATCACCTGCTACCCCAAGTCACATGTTTGCAAGGACACATTTTCCAGTTTCTGCCTGATGCTGACACCCTAGTTATTGCTGTTTTTATTATTTCTCTTTGATTGATATCTTGAAAGTAGAATAAACAGGAAACTGAGGACAGCACTGTAAATCCTGCAACGTAAATATCCACACTGGAAACCCTGCTTCTGACACCAGTTCAATAAAACATTCAGTAGCAAGAGGGTATAGTAAAAAAATTTAAAAAAAAAAGTATTTTTTAGTATGTGCATACTCAAACTATACAAGTTTTCTGAGTCCTCTTTTAGGTTAAATAATTCTGAATTATTCACATTTGGTTCTTTGAATACTAAATCTAATTTTGGGTGTTTTTTTTGTCTAAATGGTTTCAGGATGTGTATGAGGTGTTATTGTGATTATATAATAAATTTTGATGATTTGTATATTCAAAAAGACTAGAATTACTATGTGAGAATTACAATGTAATTGCAAGAATGTGGCATCAATAGATGAGGCTGAATTTTATTGACAGACCTAGAAAACAGTAACAATAACCATGTAAATATATATAATGAAAACATTGACCTTGTTGGAAAAACAAGGAGCATGTGTGAAACATGTGTGCAGGGAATGCATGCAAAACATTAAGGGAGTTATCTGACTATGAATCTTTAGAATGTGTAGCTTTATAAATTCCTGTACCCTACAGTATTTTCATAGGTCCAGGCACTATATTCATATAAAATTCTGTTTTTATGTTACTAACATACTATTCCAGTAAAGCTTTTTTAAAAAATTTTGTTTCATTTTTTTACATTTAGTTGTAATGAATTTTGTTCCCTTTGCTTTTCCTGGACTCCAAAACAAAAACAAAAAATCACTTCTACAATGAATCATTATGGAATCCCTTGCCCATCTTTCTTTCAAAACCATTTTCAAAACTATTATCTCATTTTAGATATTTACATATGAGATACATAGTAAAGTATGTTTTATAATTTTACAGATGTGGAAATTGATGGCCCAAGAAGTTATGTGTCTTGCCTGAAGCATTAAAAACAATATTAGAACCTCATTTTCTCTGTTCTAACTAAATAAATTTTCCACTGGGTTATACTGCTTTCTATAGTAACTTTTCATCATATATACATATATAGTTAAAATAGTTTAGATTTTGAGATGCTCACCTCTATTTCCCTCCTTTTGCATTTCCTTTGAATAATGTATTTTTCAGAAAACATCTCTTTTTCATTACACACAATTTTATGTTCTTGAATTATGTTTTTCTCTCCTGTTTCATTAGAAAAATCAGATGTCTTAGCCTTTGTTTTACCTTTCAGCCCAAAAATGTTAACAGTGAAATATGATGTGTCACTGATTGGGCATAGTATTTAGTCACATTTTGGAAGATGAGGATAAATGTTTTATGACCAAACAACTTAGGAACTTGAAATGACATATAGAGAATGTGTGCTTCATAGAGAAATACATTGTTACAAATTACACAATTAGATCTGTAAGTGAATGGCTCCACAGAATCCAAGGATACTTTTTTAAAAAACCATTTGTACTTTACATTAGAAAACAATGCCCATAAGAGAATAAATTGAGATATAAATTAATTTCATGTACTTTTTTTTCAGTCACCACCACCATCTAGGACAGCATCACTTCTTACCTGCATTCTAAAACACACTTTCTAGTTCAGTGAGGACAGTCTTCCTCAGCTGAAATGCCATGGTATCTCTCTCCTCCGGTTACATACCTCCACATCAAGCCAAACTCCATATTGAGTTTTACATGCTCTGACTTTAACCCTACACCACAGCTGTCCTAAACCAAGGACCTGGGGCATTCTCTCTCTTCTAGGACCTTATTCTAGTTACTTCCTACTTGGATATCACTCAAACTTCAACGCTTCTACTGAAGATTACAGTCTGGGTAAGGTGTGCCAGTATCATAAATAAGCAATCTCTTTCTTATAGTTTATCTCACTCTTTGGAAATATTTGCTTATCTTGTACCCATTTGGTTATAAGCCTATAAGCTTCATGAGTACATAATGATTCGTTCATCAATATATTTTAGGATCTAACAGATTTGTATTCAATAAACATTAAATTAGTAAGTGAATGTCTATAACTGCATTTTACCTCACTGTGTTATGAACTATGAAAACCTTAGCAAATACTATTGCTATTATCAGCATTGTGGACTTCACGTGTAGTGAATGTAGGTCACTTCTGCCCAATTAATTTGTGCATATTTGTGCAAATTAAGCTGTAGGTTTATTCTGATTCTGAACTTTAGATATATGGTAGATACTTTACATTTCCAGAGTTATTTCAGTTTTGATTATGACATAGAAGATACTAAAACCAAAGGAAACATTACATGAATTAATAATACAGTACAGTATATTAGTGTAAGGCAATATATTTTAAAACAAGAATTTATAGCTTAATAATAGCATTCCTGATCAGTTTCTTGTCAGAGCTAAAATGGAACTAGTACAATAATATGTCTTCTTTATAGAAGAACATTGATAAAAAATTTTTTGATCATAAATTGACTGATGATAAATTTGAGCTAGCTTCCTACAAAACAAATTATTAAACCATACAGTGACTTTCCTAAAGAACCCATTTGCATGATCTTCAGTTTCAATGCTGGAGAGACTCTAAATAATAATCAGGTCATAAAGCAAGAGAAAGACAGTTTAGATTGCCATATAATTTGCACAGAGAACTTTGAGAATTACAATAGAGGCTGAGCCTTGGTGATCCTTCTTGGGTAATAATGAAATAATTAGGAAGGCTTCAAACAATCTGTCTCTTAAAAGTTTAGTGTCCTAAATGTGACAGAGCAGGAACATTGGAAGCTGTTTACTGGCTTCATTAAGCAGATCTAATCAGGCAAGTTTCACCCTCTGACCCAAATTGGGTGTTTGCTGATAAAAATTGAAGTTACTTTCGCAAAGAGCATTCGGATTCTTTAGTTTTTTTCATCTGTTTGAACAAATCATATTGGGAAGTAGTGATGTACCTGCCTTGAAACTGTAGGTGAGCACAACAAAAATATTTCAAATGTTTATATTAATTTTATAACTTTCCTGTGACATATACATGGGAAAGATATAAAATTAATATGATAACTTTACCTATGTAAAATAATAACTGACTAATTGATAAGAAATATGAACAAAACCAACTTCTACTTTTACTCAATGTCAAGACAGAAGATTGAATATATTAGAAAAATTAAGTTAATCAGTTTGTCAGGAACCTTGAATCTGAATTTCTCATATATAGTTTTTTATCTCTCATTGAATTATATATGTATTTTAGGATATTTTCTAATAAACATGTTTACAGAATTTCCATATATGATGGTATCACCACCCCACCCCATCTGTGCTTTTGTTTTTTGTGGTTTCACTTACCCAAAGTCAACCATGGACCAAAAATAGGTGAGTATAGTACAATAAGATATTTTGAGAGAGAAAAAGAGAGAGAGATCCTATTCACAAGACTTTTAGTACAGCTTATTGTTATAATTGTTCTATTTATTAGTGATTGGTGTTAGTCTTTCACTGTGATTGAACAAATTCAACATTATTATTATAATTGTTCTCTTTATTAGTGATGGCTATTTGTCTTTCACTGTTGATAAATATATTATGATTCATTGTGGGTTTGTATGTATAGGAAAACAGAGTATATATAGGATTTGGTACTAGTCTTGGTTCGGGCATCGACTGGGGTCTTGGAACACATCCCTTGCAGATAAGAAGAACTACTGTTTTCTACTCTATATAATGCTCATCAGTCTTGGGAAGAACAAAATCAACTTGAGTTACTGCAGGGAAACCACCCACTTCAAAATGTGGATTTCTACTCTTTTACACTATTGGCAACTTTAGAAATGTACTGTTGGTTTGTGAACAAGATAGCAATAAAATTATTTCCAACTAGTATTTGATGTGACTCAGATTCATTCCAGAAATCTTACAAAGTAGGAGCATCCAATAACCTGGAGAAAGACCAGCAGGCCACCTCTGTTAAGGGACCATTTCTGAGCTTTGGAGCTGTTCTGGAACCTACTAAAATGGTATTTTGAAAAGTGTTTGTTAACATTTATAATTCACTCAGCACATTCAGGAGCTCAGATTCATGAGAAGGACACATTTTTAAAAGTCTTAAGTGGATAATTCATTCAAACCAACCTATGCTGGAGATTGCCTATTATACTTCAAGCTCCTCACTAAGTTTGGATGATGTGCAGTGGGTGCAGACTTATTACAAATATAACAAAGCCTTTCCATGTGGCCTCAGAAGTAGGACAAGGTGATTTTTTAGAACCACCTCAGTGATTTCCAGCAAGGCACTTATAGGGAATATTCAGGTTGGGAATTGATTCTGTGCTTTTCTAGTAAACCGTATTTTCTGGTACATATGAAGATCCTTTTCTTCTTTTTTCTGAAAAATATAATGAGGAACATAATTACTTGAAGCTTAACAAAGTGTGTGTGTGTGTGTGTGTGTGTGTGTGTGTGTGTGTGTGTGTGTTAATGCATAAAGTCTAGTAACATTTATTGGTTTCAGTTTTTAGTTTCTGGGAGTAAACTGTCACTGATGAAATCCATAAGTGATTCAATGGTGCTCCTGTCTGACATGGGATATCAACAGATTATTGGACTGAACAAGTAACTATTTATGGGAACACAAATGCATGTAAAGGGAAAAAGAATAAAAGTAGAAAGTTTTGTTCATACTTATAAATTAATCAGTTCTTTCTTTACACTGGCAAAGTTGCTAATATTTCTTTTGAAAGTTGGTCTTAAAATTCAAATAAAATACTTATTTCACTTTAATATTTGTTATTGTTTTCCAAACTTAGTAAGATTTTTGCAGTGGTGCTTTATTTATTTTGCGGCTCCTTGAATATCACTTGTTTGTGGTTTCTTTATTAAAGTTCGTGTTTCAAACAAGTAGATGATTAACTGATAACAACCTCTATGCTTGCTTGTCTGATGGAATGAGAATTGTACTTACACCAGATCAATTATTTTTGACCCATGAAATCTTTATTATTTCATTTCTTCTAAAATTATGAACAGAATGTGTGAGGTTTCCTTTTAGCCCAATTTTAAATGTTGTCAGTGTTTGATAAGCTATCCTCTACCTTTCCAATGCTATTAGATACCTTCAGGACACATCCAAGGATCTTATCCTTCTTTTGATTCTGTATTAGGCTCACCTGAACAAAGAACTAACCACATAGATGAATATCAGAAACACCAAAATGTTCTTTGAGCCTCAAAATACTCCCTCCTCTTGTTTTGAAGCTATAGTAACTTTTATTAACAGTGCTGAAATTTCACCATTGGTGTCAGTCTTTTAAGAGCACATGTTATCTCTAGCATGTTATTTAAGTAGACCAGGTAGTATATATGGGAATATCTGCATAAACCCACAACCCAACTTGTTCTAGCTGAGGGAAAGTCTAAATACTAGAAAGTTTTTTGAAATTTTGAACATATAAGTTAAAAATTTGATTTTATTTTAGATTCTTATCTCTATTTTTCTTTCCACTCTTCCTTCCCTTGTGTCTTCTAACATTTCCCTTATCATGCACCATCCAATGCACTCTATTCCACTGCCACTGTCTCGAAGCTTTGTGCCCTCAGCATGGCATCCTTTTTTCCTTCACTGGTGTTCTTCTTCCTCCAATCCGGCCATCTCCCCACCAGTCTCCAAATGCTCCCTTTCAGAGGTGGATCACGCTCTGTCATGAGAGATTTTTCTCCAAGCCTTTTTGACCAGTCACCTTCCCTTTTGCAACAGGCCTCCGGTCTCAGTCTCTGGGATGTCTTGTCTTTGAATACCTCAGTCATAACTTCATTCATTTTCTTGACATAAATAACTTTTCTATTAAGATCTTTTTGTGTTCTGCTCTCAGGTGAGTCCCTTCACAGGATATCTTTCTCCATTTGACTCTACCCTTGACATTTCAGACTCAGTATATTCTTATGTGAACTCATTTTTTCTCCATTCCATAGCCATGTCGCCTTTTTCTCTCCCCCTCCTTTTTTTTTTTAGTAATTCTATAGCTGTAATAAGTTCCCTATCCAGTAACCTCAGACTCACTCTATAGTATTGTGATTGTCTCCTTTCATCACTTATATTTCATTTATTACCATGTCCTGTTCTTCCTTCTGAGCTCTTTAATTTCCACTGCTACAACCAAGGCATCGTATGGCAGTTCTGCCCAGTTAATTCCCACTTACTCTATACACGCTTCCCAAGTAACCTAACGTAAAAGGCCACTTTATTTATGCCATTTTATTTATATCCTCCTCAGATCACAGACATTTTTCTGAGATATCAAGTTATCATTTTTAATCAGCACAAACAATTTTGAATATTCATCCTCATTACTAACAACAGGGTACATTTGCCATTTGCTTTTGTTATTACTATGTCTCATAAATTATCCATATTATTATATCAAATTTTCAAGTGTGTGTGTGTGTTAATGGATGAATCTGAAGCAAAGGGCTGAGACTTGGTCATAGATGGAAAGAAATTATAGGCATTTGGGTATATTTATTTTTTATAGACAAATTTTTTTTCTG
>NW_007250014.1:0-461 GCF_000164805.1 Carlito syrichta
CTGCTTGCTATAAGGCTTGACAAGTACCAGTTCATTTGCTCCCTGCCAACCTGATCAGAGCACAGGAGAGATATTTAGCTGTTTCATTAGTATGCATATTTGAATTGAAACCCTTATGGACACCTGCCAAATGTCAGGGCAGAAACAAATGAGATGAGGAGAAGTAGGGGGATGGAAATGGGGAGTGCCAGTGAGGCTGAAATGACACAAAGAGTGTACACTGGAGCACATGGGTTGATTCTGAAGGACAGGGGCTCACAGCATATTTAGAACTTAGCATAAAGGGGTGAGGCTGTGCAGTTATTGGCTTCAGAGATTAGGGATGCAGGGTGGTATGAATTTCTCTGAAAATAAGAACTTTTCACAAAGGACAATAATGGTGAAATTACGAATTCTACTGTGATTTGAAACTCAGGTATTGTGTGTGTGTGTGTGTGTGTGTGTGTGTGTGTGTGTGTGTG
>NW_007250014.1:2165-3063 GCF_000164805.1 Carlito syrichta
TGATGATATCTGAAGGGCCTCTTACATCCTAGTTTATTTAACCTTCTCACACGAATAGCAAGACTCCTCTCTGGGGATCACAGAATGATTACTGACTTGTTATGTAAGCAGTGAGCCCTGGAAACAGGAAGCAAAAAACAGGCTCTTGAAGCAATTTCATTCCCATCTCTTTTTATCCACAGGTAACTCGGCATTGTGGAAAGCAGTCTGCACTCAGAATCAACAGACCTGAATTCAACTTGCCATCCTTCTAGGTATTGTGTGACCTGAGACAGGCATCTTGTCTCTCTGAGTCTCAGTTTTCTCTTTTATAAAATGGGAATGATAATACATATACTATCAGCTGCATGGGGTTGTTAAGAGGCCAGAATAGACTACTGGTGTTGGAAGGCATCTTAAAGAGCCCCTGATCTTTAATTCCCTCTTATAATATCACCAATAAGCCATGCAACCCACCCTTTAACTCTTTCTTTGGCAGAGAACTTAATCCCAAACAGAGTCTAGTGCTTTGTGGAATGATTCTGATGTATTTTGAACTGCCTCCTCTGGCATTCTACAAATGGGTTCTTCACTAGAAACAATAAACAGAAATGAATCTAATCCTCTTCTGAAAAGGCAGCTTTCAGATGTCTGGAGGTAGAACTGTGCCCCTGATGTGGACAGTACAGTCTGAGTCTTCTCTCCCAACAAGCCAAGTCTTTGATTGTTTTCCAAAGTTGCTTTAGGTAATTATTCTCCAAAGTTGCTTTAGGTAATTTGGGATACTCAATATATTTTGTCTAGATTCTGAATGTGGTATTCAGGATATCTGAAAGGGGGAGAATAAAATGGGACATTCCGTTTCCTTATTTTAGAAGTTATTCCTCTATTAATGCAACTTCTTTGGTGGCCACATTCC
>NW_007250014.1:4203-4695 GCF_000164805.1 Carlito syrichta
GTCTGGAGGTTCTCATGTGAGAAGAGGTTGTGCTTTGTTTTCAGAGGCCTGCTGAGTTGCTGAAACTCTGGCTCAGTCAGCTTGCCTCTCAGACTGAATGTGGGTGGGTGGAGACTGCTACCAGGACTCCATCCCAACAGCCTGCCAACCATGGCAAGGTGAGTGGGTGGCCATGATGGCAAACAGATGGGGTTGGTGAGGGGGGCAGAAGCTGCCAATATTATCCACTCCGGTGAAGAAATGACACCTCATAAATCTTGCAATCTCACAGCCAATGTAGTCTGCCACACTGGCTCATTAACACTTCTCTCTCCTCATATAGAAGTGGAAAATGATGACAAATATGGCATGCTGTCTTCCAAAGTCATTTCCTCAGAAGGGCATGAGTTTTTCCTCCATCTCTTCAACATCTCTATTCATGCTGAGAACACAAAACAGCTCAGGCCTTTAGGGTGTTTTACTTCTGGGACAACTACCTTCAGATCACAGAGC
>NW_007250015.1:0-11732 GCF_000164805.1 Carlito syrichta
ATCAGAGTTTCGAAGCAGTATGTATCTAATGAAATTCCTAATATACAGGAAAATACACAGTCCCTTGCTAAGGAAGAAAACGAATCGGGGTTATAGCTGTCCTCAGTCCTTAAAATCAACAGGCCATCTGCTGTGGGCTAAAGAAGAATCAGGGTTTAGAAACTAGAAAATAGGTAATAGCAGTCCTCATATGCAGAATCTATATGATCTCTAGCTAAGGAGATTTAAGAAACCACTTTTACATGGTTCCTCTGTCAAAATATCTACATGACATCTTGCTAATGGCAAAACAAGAACCAGTGTTTCCAAACAGGACTCTGGGGAACGGGCTTCCTCATATACAGGATATTACACGGCCACTCGGTAAAAAAGAATAAGGAATCTGTGATACACTAGTCCACAATCCGACAAATTCTCAGGGTGTCTCGCTGCGTTATAAACAATAATCAAGGCTTCAAGTTCGTCTCATGTTTTGGAGTTATTTGGCTTGTGAGTATTATGAATCAATCATTTCAGGATGCAATCAACATTCTGGTCTTCTTGAGAGTTGTAATCGGGTATCTGGTAGCACAAGTCCCTTAGTTCGTTGTAACATTATGCCATCTTTCCGGAAAAAAGTATCAGCTTTTGTATTTGGATGTAACTTTGGTCTTAACATGAATTGGTAACCCTTAAATTTCCGTTTGTACATTATTTGGAGAGGGACCGAGTGTTTTGCAGTTTCCTAATATTTAGTACGAATTATTAAAATCAAACCAGGATCCATGGATTCCACGTCCATAGGAAACATCTGGGCATCTGCATTTTTGTACACAGAGTTTTGGAATCCACATGAACAGGGAAATTCAGGGCATCTTGGTGAGAACGGAAAGGGAATCCAGTTCTTGGAGTTCTCAATCGCCTAAATCTACAAAGTCTCTTGATAAGGTTTAATCAGAAATCTGGGCTTCTATGTCGCCACAATTTTTAGTGAGTCTTTTGAAAAGGGACAAGGAATCTTGGGTTCCAATTCCTCAACAACTTTATGGGAGTCTTTCCCTTGATATCTAAGCAACTGGAATTCTAGGTCAGCAGGAAATATCTTTGCATCTTGCTGAGAATGTAGCAGGAATTTCAGTTTTGGGTGTCCTCACCTACAGAACACTATACGACCTGTTGGAATGGAAGAATAAGGAATCTTGGTTACACGGGACCTCCATTCCAAAAACCTACAGACCGTTTTGCTAAGAGATAACCACCATTCAGGTTTTGGGAGTAGGAATCTGGATAATAGGAGTCCTCATAAACAGGAAACTGCACTGGCTATTGCTAAAGGAGAATAAGGAATCTGGTTTACACGTGTCCTCCATCCCAATAAACCTTCAGGGTTTCTTCCTAAGGGCTAAACACGAATTTGGGTTTTTGAAGCATAAACTAGGGAAATGAAATCCTCTTATAAAGGCAAATGCACTGGCTTTTCCTAAGAAAGAATAAGGAATGTGGGTGACATGTTTTTTCAATCTCCAAAAAGCATACAGCGTCTTCCTAAGATCTAAACAAGAATCAAAATTTCGATGCATGTATCTGTGAACAGGAGTACTCATATACAGGAAACTGCACGGCTGTTGCTAAAAATAAGGAATCTGGGTTATATGAGTCCTTATTCCTGAAAATCTACAGGGCATCTTGCTGACGGATAAAGAAGAATCAGGTATTCGAGGCATGTATGGGTGTAATAGTAATCCTCACATATAGGAAACTACATGGCCTCTTGCTAATAAAATAGAAGAAATCTGTTTTCTACGGTTCCTCTATCAAAAAATCTACATGACTTCTTATTAAGAGCAAAACAAGTGTCAGGGTTTCGATATACAAATCAAGTGAATCAGAATCCTTACATACAGGACACTACATGGCCTCCAACTAAGTAGGAATAAGAATCATTGCTGTACGCACCCTCAATCCAAAAATTTGCAAGGTTGTCTGCCATGGTATTAAAAAAAAAGATCTTCTAGGTCCCCAAATGTTTCAGAGCAATTTAGCATTCGGATATTATGAATCAGTCATTTCAGGACTCCAGCAACATTCTGGTCCTCTTAAAAGTTGTAAATGGTATTGGGCAGTCCAAGTTCTTTAGGTTCCTCAGAACAACTAAGGCCAGATTCCAGGACAAAAAAAATCTTCTTGCCATATTTGGATGTAACTCTGGTCTTAAGGTGAACCTTGCAATCCTTCCCCATCCGTGTCTCTTTTTATTTTGAGACAGGACAAAGCTTGTGCACTTGCCAAATGTTTACTACGTACTTTTAAAGGTAACAAAGTATCATGGAATCCACGAACCTAGGTTACTTATGGGCATCTGTCTTTTGATATGTTGAATTTGGAATCCAAATCGTCAGGAAAAATCAGGGCATCCTACTGAGAATTAAAAGTAAATCCGGTTCTAGGAGTTCTCATATTCCGGAATGTACAGTTCCTCTTGACAAGGTTTAATCAGCAATCTGGGCTTATGGGTCTGTACATTTTCAGAGATACTTGCTCCGTGGATACGCTAAATCTGTCATTACAGATCCTCAGGATACTTCTGGTCCTTTTGTTAGCTGTAATCAAGGATTTGGCCCTAGAAATCCTTGTGTTTCCTGTGACCATAAACGACCATAATCGTAATCCAAAGAATCAAAAGGTATATTGGTACAAAATTTCTCGATTCAGGTGACCTCAAAGTACAGAAAATTCTTGTGAGAGGGCAGGTAGGAATTTGGGTTTTGGGTTTAGAATATTCCACTTTTTGGGGAGGTCTTGTGAAGGGGAACCAGGAATCTTGGATTCCAGTTCCCAAAGAACATTATGGACGTCTTTCTCTTGATATTCAAAAAACTGGAAATCTCGGACACCAGGAACTGTCTTGGCATCCTGCAGAGTGAAGAAGGAAGCTTGGTAATGGAGGTCGTCAAATACAGGAAATTAAACACCAAATTGCTAAGGAAGTATAAGGAATCTTCCTTATATGAGTACTAAATCCTAAAAACTACAGGCCGTCTTCCTAAGATGTAACCACGAATCAGGTTTTTGAAGTAGGAATCTGTGTATGGGAGTCCTCACATAAAGAAAACTTCACTGCCTATTGCTAAGTAAGAATAAGGAATCTTTGTTACTCCAGTCCTCAATCCCAAAGAAGCTTAACTCATCTTGCTATGGGCTAAACATGAATCATGGTGTTTTCGAGCATGAATCTGGTAAATGGAGACCTTATTTACAGAAAACTACATGACCTTTTGCTAAGAACGAATAAGGAATCTGGGGTAATCAAGGCCTCAATCCCAAAAACCTTCAGAGCATCTTGGAATGTTCTAAAAGGAATCAGAGTTTCAGGGCAGGATGTATCTAATGAGAATCCTAATATACAGAAAAATACGCAGCCCCTTTCCAAGGAAGAAAAGGAATCGGGTTATAACAGCCCTCATTTCTTAAAATCAGCAGGTCATACGCTGTGGGCTAAACAAGAATCAGGGTTTAGAAGCTGGAAGAAAGGTAATAGCAGTTCTCATATGCAGAATCTACATGATCTCTAACTAAGGAGAACTAAGAAACATCTTTTACACGGTTCCTCCATCAATATCTACATGACAGCTTGCTAATGGCAAAACAAGAATCAGCGTTCCAAGCAAGATTCTGGGGAACGGGAGTCCTCATATACAGGACATTAAATGGCCCCTCGGTAAAGAAGAATAAGGAATCTGTGATACACTAGTCCACAATCCGAAAAATTCTCAGGGTGTCTTGCTGCAGTATAAACAAGAATCAAGGCTTCGAACTAGTCTCATGTTTCGGAGATATTTGGCTTGTGGGTATTATGATTCAGTAATTTCAGGACTCCAGCAACATTCTGGTCCTCTTGAGAGTTGTAATCGGGTATCTGGTAGTACAAGTCCAATACTTTCCTCAGGACAATTAAGGCCACTTTCCCGGAAAAAGTATCATCTTGCCATATTTTGATGTAAATTTGGTCTTAACATGAACTTGGTAATACTTAAATTTCCGTTTGTACTTTATGTAGAGAGGGCCCGAGGGTTTTGCAGTTGCCAAATATTTAGTACGACTTATTAAATTGTAACCAGGATCCATGGACTACACGTCCCTAGGAAACATCTGGGCATCTGCATTTTTGTACACAGAGTTTGGAATCCACATAGACAGGGAAATTCAGGGCATCATGGTGAAATAGGAAAGGTAATCTTGGAGCTCTCAATCGCCTAAATCTACAAAGTCTCTTGATAAGGTTTAATCAGCAATCTGGGCTTCTATTTCGCCACATTTTTAGTGTGTCTTTTGAAAAGGGACCCGTATTGGGTTCCAATTCCTCAAGAACTTTATGGGAGTCTTTCTCTTGATATCCACGCAATCGGAATTCTAGGTCACCTGAAAATATTTTGGCGTCTTGCTGAGAATGAAACAGGAATTTCAGTAATGGGAGTCCTCATATACAGAGCACTACACGACCTGTTGCTACGGAAGAATAAGGAATCTTGGTTACACGAGACCTCCATCCCAAAAATATACAGACTGTATTGCAAAGAGATAACAACCATTCATGATTTGGGATTAGGAATGTGGATAATGAGAGTCCTCATATACAGAAAACTGCATTGTCTTTTGCTAAAGGAGAATAAGGAATCTGGTTTTCAAGTGTCCTCTTTCTCAATAAAACATCAGGGTTTCTTGGTAAGGGCCAAAGACCAATTTGGGTTTTTGAAGCATAAACTAGGGAAATGAAATCCTCATATACAGGCAAATACACTCCCTTTTCCTAAGAAAGAATAAGGAATGTGGGTGATATGTTTTCTCAATCTCCAAAAAAAATACGGCGTCTTCCTAAGATCTAAACAAAAATCAAGCTTCCAACGCATGTATCTGTGAACAGGAGTACTCGTATACAGGTAACTGCACGACTGTTGCTAAAAATAAGGAATCTGGGTTCTACGAGTCCTCAGTCCTGAAAATCTACAGGGCATCTTGCTGATGGCTAAACAAGAATCAGGGATTCCAGGCATGAATGTGGGTAGTAGCAATCCTCATATACAGGAAACTACATGGCTTCTTGCTAATAAAAGAGAAGAAATCTGTTTTCCACGGTTCCTCTATCAAAAAATCTACATGAATTCTTACTAAGGGCTAATCAAGTATCAGGGTTTCGAAACAGGAATCAAGGGAAAGAGAGTCCTCACATACATGACACTGCATGGCCTCCAACTAAGAATGAATAAAGAATCATGGTTGTACGCGCCCTCAATCCAAAAAATTCCCAGCTTGTCTGCTATGTGACAAACAAGAAACAGATCTTCGAGCTCCCCAAAAGTTTCAGAGCAATTTAGCATTCGGATATTATGAATCGGTCATTTCAGGACTCCAGCAACATTCTGGTCCTCTTAAAATTGTAAATGGTATTGGGCAATCCAAGTCTTTAGATTCCTCAGAAGAACTAAGGCCACATTTCATGACAAAAAGAATCTTCTTGCCATATTTGGATGTAACTCTGGTCTTGAGGTGAACTCTGTAATCCTTCCCCTTCCGTGCCTCTTTTTATTTTGAGACGGGACAAGGCTATTTCACTTGCCATATGTTTACTATGTACTTTTAATGGTAACAAGGAATCATGGAATCCATGAACCTAGGAAACGTCTGGGCATCTGTCTTTTGATATACTGAATTTGGAATTCAAATCGACAGGAAAAATCAGGGCATCTTACTGAGAATTAAAAGGAAATCCAGTTCTAGGAGATCTAATTTTCCGTAATCTACAGGGCCTCTTAATAAGGTTTATTCATCAATCTGAGCTTCTGGTTCCCTACATTTTCAGAGCTACTTGCTCCGTGGATACGCTAAATCTGTCAGTACAGATCCTCAGGATCTTTTTGGTCCGATTGTTAGTTGTAATCAAGGATTTGGCCCCAGAAAGCCTTTTGTTTCCTGGGACCATCTACGTCCATAATCCTTTTCTCCTGAATAAAAAGGTATATCGGTACAAAATTCCTCGATTCAAGTGACCTCAAAGTACAGAAAATTCTTGTGGGTGGGCAGGTAGGAATTGGGGTTTTGGGTTTGGAATATTCCACATTTTGGGGAGGTCTTTTGAGGGGAACAAGGAATCTTGGATTCCAGTTCCCCAAGATCATTATAGACGTCTTTCTCTTGATATTCAAAAATCTGGAATTTTCGGTCACCAGCAACAGTCTCGGCATCCTGCAGAGTGAAGCAGGAATCTGGGTAATGAAGGTCATCATATACAGGAAACTACACATCATATTGCTAAGGAAGTATAAGGAATCTTCCTTATATGAGTCCCCAATCCCAAAAATTACAGGCTGTCTTCCTAAGAAGTAACCACGAATCAGAATTTTGAAGTAGGAATCTGTGTAATGGGAGTCCTCACATAAAGGAAAATTCACTGCCCCTTGCTATGTAAGAATTAGGAATCTGCGCACTCGGGTCCTCAAACCCAAAAAAGCTTAAGTAACCTCGCTATGGGCTAAACACGAATCATGGTGTTTTCAAGCATGAATCTGGAAATTTGAGTCCTTATTTACAGACAACTACATGACCTTTTGATAAGAAAGAACAAGGAATCTGGGTTATACGAACCCTAAATCCCCAAAATCGGCAGAGCATCTTGGAATGTTCTAAGAGAATCAGAGTTTCGAAGCAGGATGTATGTAATGAGATTCCTAATATACAGGAAAATACACAGCCGCTTGCTAAGGAAGAAAACGAATCGGGCTTACAGCAGTCCTCAGTCCTTAAAATCAGCAGGCCATCTGCTATGGGCCGAACAAGAATCAGGATTTAGAAGCTGGGAAATAGGTAATAGCAGTCCTCATATGCAGAATCTACATGATCTCTAGCTAAGGAGAACTAAGAAATCTCTTTTACACGGTTCCTCCATCACAATATCTACATGACATCTAGCTAATGGCAAAACAAGAATCAGGGTTTCCAAACAGGACTCTAGGGAACGGGCATCCTCATATACAGGACATTACACGGCCACTCAGTAAACAAGAATAAGGATTCTGTGATACACTAGTCCACAATCCGACAAATTCTCAGGGTGTCTTGCTGCGTTATAAACAATAATCAAGGCTTCGAGCTCGTCTCATGTTTTGGTGTTATTTGGCTTGTGGGTATTATGAATCAATCATTTCAGGACTCAAGCAACATTCTGTCCTATTGAGATTTGTATCTGGTAGTACAAGTCCTTTAGGTTCCTCGGGATAGTTAAGTCCATTTTCCTGGAAAAAAGTATCAACTTCCGTATTTGGATGTAACTTTGGTCTTAACATGAACTTGGTAACCCTTAAATTTCGGTTTGTACATTATTTGGAGAGGGACCGAGTGTTTTACAGTTGCCTAATATTTAGTACGAATTATTAAAATCAAACCAGGATCCATGGATTCCACGTCCATAGGAAACATCTGGGCATCTGCATTTTCGTACACAGAGTTTTGGAATCCAGATGAACAGGCAAATTCAGGGCATCTTGCTGAGAACGGAAAGGCAATCCGGTTCTGGGAGTTCTCGATCGCCTAAATCTACAAATTCTCATGATAATGTATAATCAGAAATCTGGGCTTCTTTGTCGCCACATTTTTAGTGAGTCTTTTGAAAAGGGACCAGGAATCTTGGGTTCCAATTCCTCAACAACTTTATGGGAGTCTTTCCCTTGATATCTAAGCAACTGGAATTCTAGTTAGCAGGAAATATCTTGGCATCTAGCTGAGAATGAAGCAGGAATTTCAGTTTTGGGTGTCCTCACATACAGAACACTATACGACCTGTTGGAACGGAAGAATAAGGAATCTTGGTTACACGAGGCCTCCATCCCTAAAACGTACAGATCGTCTTGCTAAGAGATAAACACCATTCAGGTTTTGGGAGTAAGAATCTGGATAATAGGAGTCCTCATAAACAGGAAACTGCACTGGCTATTACTAAAGGAGAATAAGAAATCTGGTTTACACGTGTCCTCCATCCCAATAAAACTTCAGGGTTTCTTGTTAAGGGCTAAGCACGAATTTGGGTTTTTGAAGCATAAACTAGGGAAATGAAATCCTCATATAAAGGCAAATGCACTGGCTTTTCCTAAGAAAGAATAAGGAATGTGGGTGACATGTTTTCTCAATCTCCAAAAAAGCACACGGCGTCTTCCTAAGGTCTAAACGAGAATCAAGCTTTCGACGCATGTATCTGTGAACAGGAGTACTCATATACAGGACACTGCATGACTGTTGCTAAAAATAAGGAATCTGGGTTATACGAGTCCTTATTCCTGAAAATCTACAGGGCATCTTGCTGACGGATAAAGAAGAATCAGGTATTGGAGGCATGTATGTGTGTAATAGTAATCCTCATATATAGGAAACTATGTGACCTCTTGCTAATAAAATAGAAGAAATCTGTTTTCCACAGTTCTTCTATCAAAAAATCTACATGATTTCTTACTAAGGGAAAAACAAGGATCAGGGTTTCGATATAGGAATCAAGGAAAAGAGAGTCCTCACATACAGGACACTACATGGCCTCCAACTAAGTAGGAATAAGCATCATTGTTGTGCGCACCCTCAATCCAACAATTTCCAAGGTTGTCTGCTATGGTATAAAAAAGAAACAGATCTTCGTGGTCCCCAAATGTTTCAGAGCAATTTAGCATTCTGATATTATGAATCAGTCATTTCTGGACTCCAGCAACATTCTGGTCCTCTTAAAAGTTGTAAATGGTATTGGGCACTCCACGTCCGTTAGGTTCCTCAGAACAAATAAGGTCAGATTCCAGGACAAAAAGAACCTTCTTGCTATATTTGGATGTAACTCTGGTCTTAAGGTGAACGTTGTAATCCTTCCCCTTCCGTGTCTCTATTTATTTTGAGACAGGCAAAGCTTGTGCACTTGCCAAATGTTTACTACATACTTTTAAAGGTAACAAAGTATCATGGAATGCACGAACCTAGGAAATTTCTGGGCATCTGTCTTTTGATATACTGAATTTGGAATCCAAATCGTTAGGAAAAATCAGGGTATTTGGCCCTTGAAATCCTTGTGTTTCCTGGGACCATAAACGACCATAATCATAATACCCAGAATCAAAAGGTATATTGGAACAAAATTCCTCGATTCAGGTGACCTCAAAGTACAGAATATTCGTGTGGGTGGGCAGGTAGGAATTGGGGTTTTGTGTTTGGAATATTCCACATTTTGGGGATGTCTTGTGAAGGGGAACCCCGAATCTTGGATTCCATTTCCCAAAGAACATTGTGGACGTATTTCTCTTGATATTCAAAAAACTGGAATTTTCGGACACCAGGAACCATCTCGTCATCCTGCAGAGTGAAGCAGGAAGCTGGGTAATGGATGTCATCATATACAGGAAACTACACGTCATATTGCTAAGGAATTATAAGGAATCTTCCTTATATGAGTCCTCAATCCCAAAAACTACAGGCCGTCTTACTAAAGCGTAACCACGAATCAGATTTTGAAAGTATGAATCTGGGTAATGGGAGTCCTCACATAAAGGAAACTTCACTGGCTATTGCTAAGAAATAATAAGGAATCCACGTACTCGGGTCCTCAATCCCAAAAAACTTGTCATCTTGCTATGGGCTAAAAACGAATCATGTTTTCGAGCATGAATCTGGAAAATGGAGTCCTTATTTACAGACAACTACATGACCTTTTGCTAAGAGAGAATAAGGAATCTGGGTTACACGAGGCCTCAATCACAAAAATCTTCACAGCATCTTGGAATGTTCTTAAAAGAATCAGTGTTTCGAAGCAGGATGTATCTAATGAGAATCCTAATATACAGGAAAATACACATCCCCTTGCCAAGAAAGAAAAGGAATCGGGTTATAGCAGTCCTCAGTTCTTAAAATCAACAGGCCATCTGCTGTGATCTAAACAATAATCAGAGTTTGGAGCTGGAACACAGTAAATAACAGTCCTCATATGCAGAATCTACATGATCTCTAGCTAAGGAGAACTAAGAAACATCTTTTACACGGTTCCTCCGTCACAATATCTACATGACAACTTGCTATTTGCAAAGCAAGAACCCGGGTTTCCAAACAGGGTTTTGGGAAATGGGAGTCCTCATATGTAGAATATTACACGGCCCCTTGGTAAAGAAGAATAAGGAATCTGTGATACACTAGTTCACAATCCGAAAAAATCTCAGGGTGTCTTGCTGGGGTATAAACAAGAATCAAGGCTTCGAGCTCATCTCATGTTTCAGAGATATTTGGCTTGTGGCTATTATGAATCAGTAATTTCAGGAATCCAGCACCATTCTGGTGCTCTTGAGAGTTATAATCGGGTATCTGGTAGGACAAGTCCCATAGGTACCTCGGGACAATTAAGGCCAGTTTCCCGTAAAAAAGTATCATCTTGCCGTATTTGGATGTAAGTTTGGTATTAACATGAATTGGTAACCCTTAAATTTCGGTTTGTACTTTATTTGTAGAGGGTCTGAGCGTTTTGTAGTTGCCAAATATTTAGTACAAATTATTAAAATATAACCAGGATCCATGGATTTCTCATCACTAGGAAACATCTGGGCATCTGCATTTTTGTACACAGAGTTTTGGAATCCACAAGGAGAGGGAAATTCGGGGCATCTTGCTGAAATCGGAAAGGGAATCTTGGAGTTCTCAATCTCCTAAATCTACAAAGTCTCTTGATAAGGTGTAATCAGCAATCTGGGCTTCTACGTCGCCACATTTTTAGTGTGTCTTTTGAAAAGGGACCAGGAATCTTGGGTTCCAATTCCTCAAGAACTTTATGGGAGTCTTTCTCTTGATATCCAAGCTACTGGAATTCTAGGTCACCAGCAAATACCTTGGTGTCTTGCTGAGAATGAAGCAGGAATTTCAGTAATGGGAGTCCTCATATACAGAACACTACACGACCTGTTGCTACGGAAGAATAAGGAATCTCGGTTACTCGAGGCCTCCATCCCAATAACCTACAGACTGTAGTGCTAAGTGATAACCACCATTCACGTATTGGGAGTAGGAATCTGGATAACGGGAGTCCTCATATACAGAAAACTGCACTGTCTATGGCTAAAGTAGAAAAAGGAATCTTGTGTACACATGTCCTCCATCCCAATAAAACTTCAGGGTTCCTTGCTATGGGCTAAAAACGAATTTGGGTTTTTGAAGCATAAACTAGGGAAATGAAATTCTCATATACAGGCAAATGCACTGACTTTTCCTAAGAAAGAATAAGGAATGTGGTTGACATGTTTTCTCAATCTCCAAAAAAGTATACGGCGTCTTCCTAAGATCTAAAGAAGAATCAAGGTTTCGACGCATGTATGTGTGAACAGGAGTACTCATATACAGGTAACAGCACGGCTCTTGCTAAAATTAAGAAATCTGGGTTATATGAATCCTCAGTCCTGAAAATCTACAGGGCATCTCACTGACGGCTAAAGAAGAATCAGGGATTCAAGGCATGAATGTGGTAAAACAATCCTCATATACAGGAAACTACATGGCCTCTTGCCAATAAAAGAGAGGAATACTGTTTTCCGCGGTTCCTCTATCAAAAAATTTACATGACTTCTTAATAAGAGCTAAAAAAGAATCAGGGTTTCAAAATAAGGATCAAGGGAAAGAGAGTCCTCACATACAGGACACTACATGGCCTCCTACTAAGTGCGAATAAAGAATCATTGTTGTACGTGTCCTCAATCGAA
>NW_007250016.1:0-6199 GCF_000164805.1 Carlito syrichta
TAAGGCAATATGAAAGTCAAAAATACCCTTTGGAAATTTAATTACAAAATTAAAGATCATGCTTAAGAGTAAATTTCCATATATAAAAATAATCTAAACAAGGCCTGACTATTGTTTTAATACCACCCAGTTTAGTAAATAACTTAGTTGTGTGACCTTGGGTAAGTCATTTAGCTTCAGCGTCTTCATATAAATAACTGACTTTTGAGGGTTCAGTGAGGCATGAATCCAAATTATTTTGAAAATAATAAAGTAAATCTGTGATACATTATTTTAAACATTATATATATATATTTAAATTATACACATATGTCATATATGTATGTAGAGATGAGTTAATTGCACATTGAATGAAGGTGATACTTTTCTATTTCCATGTTAAATATATTTATACATGTTCATTTGAAAAGTTCAACTGTTAACATTGATAATATTTTTAAATTTTGTGAACTGGTCCTCAAATGAAAGAAAAAAGTGACAACATCTTTCTTTACAGTAGAAGAATACGTGAGAGAACATCTTTCTCCTCGGTAGATGAATGAGAGAATTAAATCAGTGTTTTAAATTGACTTTTGAAACATTGAAATTCATCACAATAAACAAGATGAGTAAAAATATGCTAGAGCTTTGGGATATTTCTGCAAATACTATAAACTTTTATATTGGAAAATCAAACTAGTGGCTTTTAAAAATTATTTCTTTTCTAGATTTACAGAAGTTCATGACTAAGAAAGCATTTGTCCACATACATATTTACCTTTGGACACAGACCAAGCAAACAAATATGGAAAACTAAGTGAAAAAAGTTTGCAAGGATTTGTTAAACTGTGAGATAGAATGCAGTACTATTACAAGAACAGAAGAAAATTTTTGTTTTATTTCAATTTGCCAAACAATTTTTGTAGAACCTCTTCACAGCAACATTCTTGTGGCAAACCATGTCAGTCTGTTGCTTCTGTCAGAGGTGGAATCAGAAATGAATTCTGGGCTTATGCCAGCATCAAGGGGTTCAGAAAGAAAATTAAACATTAAAGCTGAAATGCTCAAGACAAAACTAGATTCATAATACACAATTTTAAAAAATTAAAATAATTCAAATCTTATGGACATGTGGTTATCACTGACTTTTCTTAACTCTCTTTTGGTAGAATGATAAATAAATTAGTTATACCAGTTATGATGTAATTCAAACTGAGTGTAAACCACACTGGTTGATCATTTATTATTTTGCTTTTGTCACTCTTTTTTATTGCTTTTTTTTTTAGTATCACTTTTTTATTTTAAAGATGTGGGGTACAATTCTATTATGATAATTGTTCAAGGTCCACTTATGAGTGAGAACATATGGTACTCTGTTCTTTGTTTCTGTAATAGATCACTGAGTATGATAGGCTCTAAATTGATCCAAGTTGCTGCGAAGTCCACATGTATGCATGTTTGCTGCATAATATTCCATTGTGTATAAGTATCACATTTTAAAAAATTCAGTCCATCTTCAATGGGTAGCATGGTTGGTTCCACGTTTTTGCTATTGTGAACAGAGCTGCAACAAACATGCATGTGCAGGTATCTTTTTTAAAAAAATTTTGTTTTAAAGACATGGGGTACATTTCAGGGTTAGGTATATAAACCTTGATCATGCAGATACCCTTGTTGATGATGTATGCCCCTCCCTCCCCTAGCAGTTTCTCTCAACTGCCAGTACCAACCCCCTCTCCCCCAGCTCTGCTGACAGTGTCCCACTACTGCCAATCGCTTTCTTATAGCATTGTAATTGTTTAAGGTCAGCTTATGAGTGAGAACATATGGAACTCAGTTCTTTGTTTCTGTGATAAATCACTGAGTATGATCGACTTCAAATCCATCGAAGTTGCTGCAAAATTCATATATTTGTTCTTCTTTATGGCTGCATTATTTCTGGGTAAACAAATCATAATTAAGCATACATAAATCAACACACCAACTATACCTACATCTCCAACTTATTCTCATCGACTTAGAAATTGATATTAGGTCTACATACTTATCCACAGTGACACATTTCCAAGTTCATCATCTGAAAGTGAAACTACTTACCTAATCTCTGTACAATTGCAACTTAATGGAAATGTCTTGAGGTGGCTGACAGTGTGTTTACTCTCATGCCATTACCTTCAGACTACATTGTGCAGACTGGCCAGCTAGTTGACTTCAATCTGGTTTCAGATTGTGAAGCGCGAGTGAGAGCTGGAAAAGGGAAGGATTACCCCGCCTCCCCAACTGGCCACCCTGAAATCATCCTCTTCCAAGAGGGGTTCAGACAGAGGCCACATTTCTCTGTGGCTCCCTTCAGAAAGATCCACTGTGATTTCCATTTTCACCAGATGATCCCTGCCTCTGAGCCCTGGTAAGTGTCTCTTCTCCAGCCTTGAGGAAATAATTCCTGACTGAGGGAGTCCTGATCTCTTGAGGTGCTTACAATGATTTGATTAGCTTCTCAGCTTTCCCATTACCCTTCCAGTCAAGCCCCAGCTCTAAAATATCCTTGTTTCAAATATAAGTGGTTTCTGACTTTGTTTTTCTGTTTTCCGCCTGGATTGTGACAGATCTACTTTTTATTATGATATCCTAGGAGTCACTATCACTGGATATATATCAGTGTTATTTCTAAGTTTTGTGGATTATAATTGTTTTAAACTGAAAGTACTAAACTTTACAGTCTTCACCATGATTTGAAAATAAAATAACCATTTTCCTAAGAAATAATATTTTTTCATATAAAGATATTCAGCATTATAACTTTGAAAATTAGTTGTTTTTGCTTTCTTATCAGACAGGTAATATGTCGAAGTGTAACAAGGTTTGAGGGAAATGCATTTCACAGCTGCATGTGAACACCTAGTTGTCATGCTTAGGAGCTACAAAAGTGCCAATGATTAATTCTAATATACATTGGAGACACATATAGTGAATGGAAAGTTTAATTCATAAAATGCTATCATGTGATATGAGTTCCATATATATCTCATTCAACAGGGATATTATGTGACTGAACTTGAAGTTTGGAAAATACGAGTAGTTGCAAGTCAAATCTAGGACTGTCTGGGTCCAAGGCCTAGATCATTTCATTCTATAAAATTATTCTTTCTTCAGAGAAAATATTTAAAACAATAGTGACTTGTTGAATGAATGTTCAATATGAATATTCAATATGTATAATATGGAAATTTGTCTTCCTTTTGTTTTATTTTCCTTGCTACATTAGAAAAATTTCTTGCAGTGTTTTAAGATTCATTTACTTTTCCCTCAAGGGAAAAGGATAAAACAAAACAAGTTTTGCCTTTATTAATGATTTGAATTATGAATTTAATAAATTTTAAATATATAATATGAAATTAAAAGAAAAAGATGTTTTTGGGGTGAGGATTACTGAGAGGTAGAATCATGTGAAGAAGGAAGAAAGAAGTAAAGGAGGTTATCAGGTGTGAAGCAGAAACCTGAAAGTGGTGATGAGGAAGGTTTCCAAGGGAGAGTACCTGCTGGTTGGTGAAGTCCAGAGAGTAGTTCTCCAGAAAGGGCAATTTACATCAATAAGGGGGTTCAAAAGCAAATTGTCTTTACCGGGTGAGAACAGAAGTGCAGAGTTTACTAAACTATGTTGAACTATCCTGAACTATCTTACTTCTCAGCAAACTTTAATCTACAGAGTCCTTGGTTACCTGGACATTAGGTAGGATGCCACAGATTTACTAGATGATGACATCATCTTTATGAGGCTTGATAAAATAAAATGTAAATAACCGAATTACCCTGGTAAGATAGATGCATCTTAGAAGATGGCAGGTAAAGCTCATGAAGTATCAGGGACTTGACAAATTGATGATGTTCTTAGAGGACTGGCACAAAGCAAAGAAGAATTTTTCATGCTTCACCTGCGATCACTCAGAAAAAAGCTCAAATCTTGATGTACTCTTTGGATTTTGGAGGCAGCATTACTTATTGGGAAACATGGAAGGCTGTCAGTTTTTAGTGGAGTCTAGAGAAACAGAGAACTCTGTAGAATAACCTGCTCTGCCTCTTGGGGCTCATGACTCAGTAAATCCAGTGGTCCAGAAGTATCTGTTATAGATAACAATGTTGCATGGAGTCTTTGACAGTTCAAATATCAGGGCTGCAGTGCAGATCCATAGAGTTCTGGATAAAACTATGCCTTCTTCATTGTGCTACTCAACCTTAATACAGATGAAGAACCTCATCATGGGACAGACATCAAGTGATTTTTGCAATCAAATTTTCCCATTGTGAGTGGAATTATGTTCAGATCTGCCAATTTATGACATAGAATCTGCAACATCAATATATCTTACAATGGAAAAGTTACTGTATTGATTTTCTACAGCTGTGCACATCACCACAAACATAGTCTCTTAAACAACACACATGTATTACTTAATAGCCTCTCTGGGTCAACAGTGTGGGCACAGATGACCTGTATCCTCTAGAGCTTCCCAGCCTGCAATCAAGGTGTCCAATGGATTGTGCTCACATCTGGAGGTTACTGGAGAAAAAAGATTCACTTCCAAGTTCACTTGGATTTTTGAATGAATTTGCTTCCTTGCAGTTGTGGGTTGGAGGTCACCTTCAGCTTTTGGAGGCTGCCTGGAGTTCTATGGGTTTTTGTTGTTGTTGTTTTTGTTGTTTCTTTTGAGTTGGAGTCTCACTCCTTTCAACCACGCTGGAGTGCAGTGGCATGCTCATGGCCACCCCAGGCTCGACCTGCTGGGCTTAGGTGATCCTTCCACCTCAGCTTTCATTAGCTGGAGCTACAGACACACGCCACCATGCCCAGCTAGTTTTGTGATTTATTGTAGAGACGAGATCTCACTAAGTTGCCCAGGCTGGTCTCAAACCCCTAGACTCAGGCAATCCTCTCACCTTGGCCTCCCAAAGTGATGGGATTACAGGCTGAGTCACCGCACCTGGCCTGCCTGGAGTTCTGAGAAATCAACTACAACCCCTGCCTTATGGTCACTTTTACTTCACCAAATCAGAAAGGAGAATCTTCATGGCAAGTCATTGAGTGACATCCTATCACATTTGCCAGACTCCATTCGTTAGAAGCAAGTCACAAGTCTCACTCACATTTAAGGAGAGGGAAGGACACAGTCATGAGCAACAGGAGGTCAAGATTATGGGAAGCCATATATGAGTCTGCCTGCTACAGGTAAGTGTGGGTTTGGGCCTGCAAAGATCCCACAGGCACAAGTAAATTGGAGGTTGGAGTAGGCCTTGTACGATGACTTATACCTCTGTAGCTCCGCTCAGGCCACCACCTAATGGAGGAAGGAAAAATCTGTAGTCCTCTGTATGTTAGCTCAGGGCAAATAACTCATTTTAGGGTCAATGAAGAGTGATAACGTGTGTGCACATGTGCAGGCCTAAGAAGCAACTATCAGGGAGGTGCAAGAGCTGTAATTCATGTGGGCTTTGTACATCATCCTATATAATCTGAGACTGCCTCCCCAAGAATATAGAATATCTACAGAACCAGCAGCCAATATATGGTGCTGAGACTCAAATGTCTAGAGTACATAGATCTCAGAGTGCAGGGTGATGTGTTGCCCTCTCACCATCACAGAGAAGTAATTTACCTGTAGGATCTCTTGCGCTTCCATTCTCACCTTAGGCTCTTCTACATTGAGAGACAGTGGTTCCTGAGAAGAAAATGTTTCTATAGGGTATATAGAAACTAACTCAGTGAAACTTAAAGTTACTTAAAATTTAAACTGCCACCTGGATACTTTGGGTTTCTCATTCCAATATACTTACAGGCTACAAAGGAAGATACTAGATTAGGGAGGCAACTGACTCTGAGGAATTAGGGTTGTTTTTACACAATAGAGACAATGACAAATATAACAGAATCCAGAGGATGAGTGTGGTCATCTCTTGTTTCAATGCTCAGTAATAATAGTGAATGGACAGTTACAGCAATTATGGTCCAGCAATAGGAAGGAACCATGGGTCCTGATGCTCTGGGGTGATGGTTTGAGTTAGCACAAAAGACAAGCAACCCAGGCCAGCCACAGTGCTTTGTTGTCCTTTGTACAAGTGAGACAGGAGATAGCTAGAGAAAGGCTAGGCAGACAGACAGGTGGATCTTCTGGTAACAATGTAGAGAACTCCCAGCAGGCCTCTCAGATTCCGCATTGGTAAACAA
>NW_007250017.1:0-19195 GCF_000164805.1 Carlito syrichta
CGAACCTAACGGACTGGAGTGCCTGATACCCATTTACAACTTTCAAGAGGACCAGAATGTTGCTGAAGTCCTGAAGTGACCAATTCATAATATCCACATGATAAATTGCTCCGAAACATTTGGGGAGCTCGAAGCCCTGTTCCTTGTTTGTCCCATACCAGACACTCTGGGAACTCTTTGGATTGAGGACTCGTACAACAAAGATTCTTTATTTTTCCTTAGTTGGAGACTGTGACGTGTCCTGTATGTGAAGACTCTCTTTCCCTAGATTCCTGTTTCGAAACCCTGATTCTTTTTAGCACTTAGTAAGACTCCATGTCGATTTTTTGATAGAGGATCCGTGTATAACAGATTTCTACTTTTTCTTAGCAATAGGCCATGCAGATTCCTGTATATGAGGACTGCTATTACACATATTCATGTCTCAAATCCCTGATTCTTCTTTAGCCATCAGCAAGATGCCCTATAGATTTTGAGAACTGAGGACTCGTATAACACAGATTCCTTATTTTTAGTAAGAGCCGTGCAGTTGCCTGTATATGAGTACTCCCTTTCCCAGATACATGCTTCAGAACCCTGATGCTCGTTTAGACCTTAGAAAGATGCCGAGTAGTTTTTTTGGGATTGAGAACACATGTCACCCAGATTTCTCATTCTTTCTTGGTAAAAGTTCATGCCGTTGCCTGTTTATGAGTATTTCATTTCCCTAGATTATGTTTCAAAAACCCAAATTCGTGTTTAGCCCTTAGCAAGGCACCCTGAACTCTTTTTTGGGATTGAGGACACGTGTAAACCAGATTCCTTATATTTCCTTAGCAATAGACAGTGCAGTTTCCCGTATATGAGGACTCCCATTATCCAGATTCCTACTCCCAAAACCTGATTTGTTGTTATCTCTTAGCAAGAAGCTCTGTAGGTTTTTGGGATGGAGGACTCGTGTAACGAAGATTCCTTATTCTTCCGTTCAGCAGGTCGTGTAATGTTCTGTATATGAGGACTCCCATTACTGAAATTCCTGCTTCATTCTCAGCAAGACGCCCAGACATTTCCTAGTGACCTAGAATTCCAGTTGCTTGGATATCAAGAGAAAGACTGCCATAAAGTACTTGTGAAATTGAAACCCAAGATTCCTGGTTCCCTTTTTATAAGATACACTAAAAATGTGGCGACATAGAAGCCCAGATTGCTGATTAAACCTTATCAAGAGAACTTGTAGGTTTAGGTGACTGAGAACTCCAAGAACCGGTTTCCCTTTCCGTTCTCAGCAAGATGCCTTGATTTTCCCTGTCAATGTGGATTCCAAAACTCTGTATACAAAAATGAAGATGCCCAGATGTCTCCTAGGGACGTGGAAGCCATGATTCCTGGTTACATTTTATAATTCGTACTAAATATTTGGCAACTGCAAAACCCTCAGCCGCTCTTCAAATAAAAGTACAAACGGATATTTAAGAATTATCAAGTTCATCTTAAGACCAGAGTTACATCCAAATACAGCAAGAACATAATTTCTTCTGGGAATCTGGCCTTAGTTTTCCCATGAAACCTAAGGGGCTTGTCCTACCAGATACCCCTTTACAACTCTCAAGAGAATCAGAATATTGCTGGAGTCCTGAAATGACTGATTCATAATACCCACAAGCCAAATATCTCTGAAACATGAGACGAGATCGAATCCTTGATTCTTGTATATACCGCAGCAAGACACCCTGAGAATTTTTCAAATTGGGGATTATTGTATCACAGATTCCTTATTCTTCCTTAGTGAGGGGCCATGCAATGTCCTGTATATGAGGTCTCCCTTTCCCCAGAATTCTGTTTAGAAGCCCTGATCCTTGTTTAGCCCTTAGCAAGATGTCATGTAGATATTGTGAGGTAGGAACCGTGTAATACAAGTTTCTTATATCTCCTTATCAAGAGATCGTGTACATTCTCTATATGAGGACTGCTATTTCCTATGTTGCAGCTTCTAAACCCTGATTCTTGTTTAGCCCACAACAGATGGCCTGTTGATTTTTAAGACTGAGGACTGTTATAACCCCAATTCTTATTCTTCCTTGGCAAGGGGCCATGTATTTTCCTGTATATTAGAACTCTCATTACATAGATCCTGCTTCTAAACTCTGATTCTTTTTTAGCCCTTTCCAAGATGTCCTGTAGATTTTTGGAACTGAGGACTCGTGTAACCCAGATTCCTTATTCTTTCCTAGTAAATGGTCATGTATTTGCCTGTATAGAAGGCCTACATGTCCCCAGACTCATGTTTTAAAACACAATGATTCGTGTTTAGCCCATAGCAAGACTACCTAAAGTGGTTTTGGGATTGAGGACACGAGTAAAGGCAGATTCCTTATTCTTACTTAGCAATAGGCAGTGAAGTTTCCTGTATGTGAGGACTCCCATTACCCAGATTCTGACTTCAAAACCTGATTTGTGGTTACCTCTGAGGAAGACGGCCTGTAGTTTTGTGGATTCAGGACTCATGTAACCAAATTCCTTATACTTCCTTAGCAATATGACGTGTAGTTTCCTGTATATGACGACTACCATTACCAAGTTTCTCGCATCTCTCTGTAGGATGCCGACACAGTTCCTGGTGACCGAGAATTCCTGTTGTTTGGATATCAAGAGAAAGACTCACATGATGTTCTTTAGGAACTGGAATCCAAGATTCCTGTTTCGCCTTCACAAGACCTCCCCAAAATGTGGAATCTTCAAAACCCAACATCCCAATTCCAACCTGCCCAACCACAAGAATTTTCTGTAGTTTGAGGTTACCTGAATCAAGGGATTTTGTACCAATATGCCTTTTGATTCTGGTGAACATGATTATGGTCGCAGATGTTCCTAGGACACAAAAGGATTTGTAGGGCCAGATCCTTGATTATGACTAACAAGAGGACCAGAAAGTTCCTGTAGATCTGCAATGAGAGATTTAGTATCCATGGAGCAAGTAGCTCTGAAATATGTAAGGACGCAGAAGTCCAGATTGCTGATGAAACCTTATCAAGAGGACCTGTAGATTCCGGGTAATGAAAACTCCTAGAACCGGATTTCCTTTTCGTTCTCAGCAAGATACCCTGATTTTTCCTGTCGATGTGGATTCCAAACAATGTATACAAAAAGACAGATGCCCATAAGTTTCATAGGGACGTGGAATCCATGATTCCTGGTTACCTTTAATAATACGTACCAAACATTTGGCAACTGCAAAATCCTTGTCCCCTCTCAAAATAAAAAGAGAAATGTAAGATGATGTATTACAGGGTTTGCCTTAAGGACAGAGTTACATCCAAATATGGCAAGAAGATTCTTTTTGTCCTGGAATCAGGTCGTAGTTGTTCCGAGGATCCTAATGGATTGGAGTGCCCGATACCCGTTTACAAATTTCAAGAGGACCACAATGTTGCTGGAGTCCTGAAATGCCTGATTCGTAATATCCGCATGCTGAATTCCTCCGAAACATTTGGTGAGCTCGAAGCCGTGTTTCTTGTTTGTCCCATAGCAGCCACCCTCGGAATTTTTTGGATTGAGGACTCGTACATAAAAGATTCTTTATTCTTCCTTATTCAGAGGCCGTGTAGTGTCTTCTATATGAGGACTGTCTTTCCCTAGATTCCTGTTTTGAAACCCTGATTTTTTTTAGCTCTTAAGAAGACGCCATGCAGTTTTTTTGATAGAGGAACGGTGTAAAAGAGATTTCTTCTTGTTTCATAGCAAGAGGCCATGAAATTTCCTGTATATGAGGTCTGCTATTACCCACATTCATGCGTCAAATCCCTGATTCTTCTTTAGCCGTCTGCAAGATGCCCTGTAGATTTTCAGGACTGAGGACTTATATTACCCAGATTCCTTATTTTTAGCAACAGCCATGTACTTGCCTGTATATGAGTACTCCCTTTCCCACATACATGCGTTGAAACCCTGATGCATTTTAGCCCTTAGGAAGATACCATATAATTTATGGGGATTGAGAACATATGTCACACAGATTCCTTATTTTTTCTTGGGAAAAGTCCGTGCATTAGCCTGTATATGAGGTTTTCAGTTCACTAGGTTATGCTTCAAAATCCCAAATTCGGGTTTAGCCCTACGCAAGACACTCTGAAGTTTTTTTGGGTATTGAGGACACATGTAAACCAGATTCCTTATTCTCCCTTAGCAATAGACAGTGCAGTTTCCTGTATATGAAGACTCCCATTATCCAGATTCCTACTTCCAAAACCTTATTGGTGCTTATCTCTTAGCAAGATGCTCTGTAGATTTCTGGGATAGAGGACCTGTGTAAGCAAGATTCCTTATTCTTCCGTAGCAACAGGTCGTGTAGTGTTCTGTATATGAGGACTCCCATTACTGAAATTCCTGCTTCAATCTCACCAAGACACCGAGACATTTCCTGGTGACCTAGAATTCCAGTTGCTTGGATATCAAGAGAAAGACTTCCATAAAGTTCTTGTGGAATTGGAACCCAAGATTCCTGGTTCCCTTTTCAAAAGACACACTAAAAATGTGGCGACATAGAAGCCCAGATTGCTGATTTAACCTTATCAAGAGAACTTGTAGATTTATGCGATTGAGAACTCCAAGAACCGGATTCCTTTTCCGTTCTCAGCAAGATGTTCTGATTTTCCCTGTCTATGTGGATCCTAAACTCTGTATACAAAAATGAAGATGCCCTGATGTTTCCTAGGGACGTGGAATCCATGATTCCTGGTTTCATTTTAATAATTCGTACTAAATATTTGGCCACTGCAAAACCCTCGGCCCCTCTCCAAATAAAAGTACAAACGGAAATGTAAGGAGTACCAAGTTCATCTTAAGACCAGAGTTACATCCAAATACGGCAAGATGATACTTTTGTTCTGGAAATCTGGCCTTAGTTGTCCCGAGAAAGCTAAGGGACTTGTACTACAGATACCCATTTACAAATCTCAACATGATCAGGATGTTGATGCAGACGTGTAATGACTGATTCATAATACACACAATCCATGTATCTCTGAACAACGAGACGACTTGAAGCCCTGATTTTTGTTTATCCCGTAGCAAGACTCCCTGAGAATTTTTCCGAGTGGGGAGTAGTGTAACACAAATTCCTTATTCTTCCTTAGTGAGGGACCATGTATTGGCCTGTATATGAGGACTCCCTTTCCCCAGAATCCTGTTTGGAAACCCTGATTCTTTATTAGCTTTCAGGAAGATGCCATCTACACATTGTGACGGAGGACCGTGTAAAACAGGTTTCTTATCTCTCCTTGGCAAGAGATCATGTAGATTCTGTATATGAGGACTGCTATTACCTATGTTGCAGCTTCTAAACCCTGATTCTTGTTTAGCCTACAGGAGATGGCCTGCTCCCTGAGGACTGAGGACTGCTATAACACCGATTCTTATTCTTCCTTGACAGGGGCCGTGTATTTTCCTGTATATTAGGATTCTCATTATATGGATCCTGCTTTGAAACTCTGGTTTTTTAGCCCTTTCCAAGATGCCTTGTAGATTTTTGGGATTGAGGACTCGTGTAACCCAGATTCCTTATTCTTTCCTAACAAATGATCATGCAGTGGCTTATAAAAATGGCCTCCATTTCCCCAGATTCATTCTCGAAAACACCCTGATTCCTGTTTAGCCCATAGCAAGACGACCTGAAGTTTTTTTAGGCTTGAGGACAGGAGTAACCCATTCCTTATTCTTACTTAGCAATAGGCAGTGAAGTTTCCTGTATGTGAGGAGTCCCATTACCCAGATTAGGACTTCAAAAACCTGACTCGTGGTTACCTCTTAGGAAGACGGCCTGTAGTTTTTGCTATTGAGGACTCATGTAACCAAGATTCCTTATACTTACTTAGCAATATGACGTGTAGTTTCCTGTATATGACGACTCCCATTACCAAGTTTGCCGCTTCTCACTGCAAGATGCCAAGACAGTTCCTGGTGACCGAGAATTTCAGTTGTTTGGATTTCAAGAGAAAGACTCCCATAATGTTCTTTGGGAACTGGAATCCAAGATTCCTGGTTCGCCTTCACAAGACCTCCCCAACATGTGGAATCTTCAAAACCCACCATCCCAATTTCGACCTGCCTGCCCACAAGAATTTTCTGTAGTTTGAGGTTACCTGAATCGAGGGATTTTGTACCAATATGACTTTTGATTCTGGTGAACATGATTATGGTCGTCGATGTTCCAAGGACCCAAAAGGATTTGTAGGGCCAGATCCTTGATTACGACTAACAAGTGGACCAGAAAGTTCCTGTGGAGATGTAATGACAGATTTACCGTATCCCCAGAGCAAGTAGCTCTGAAAAATGCAGGGACCCAGAAGCCCAGATTTCTGATTAAACCTTATCAAGAGGCCCTGTATATTCCGGTTAATGACAACTCCTAGAACAGGATTTCCTTTTCATTCTCAGCAAGATGCCCTGATTTTCCTTGACGATGTGGATTCCAAACAATGTATACAAAAAGACAGATGCCCTTAAGTTTCCTACGGACGTGGAATCCGTGATTCCTGGTTACCATTAATAATACGTACTAAACATTTGGCAACTGCAAAATCCTTGTCCCCTCTCAAAATAAAAAGAGAAACGGAAGGTGATGGATTACAGGGTTCACCTTAAGGACAGTGTTACATCCAAATATGGCAGGAAGATTCTTTTTGTCCTGGAATCTGGCCCTAGGTGTTCCGAGAAACATAACAGAATGGAGTGCCCGATCCCCGTTTACAAATTTCAAGAGGACCAGAATGTTGCTGGAGTCCTGATATGCCCAATTCGTAATATCCGCATTCTAAATTGCTCTGAAACATTTGGGGAGCTCGAAGCCCTGTTTCTTATTTGTCTCATAGCAGACACCCTGGGAATTTTTTGGATTGAGGACTCGTACAAAAAAGATTCTTTTTTCTTCCTTAGTCAGAGGCCGTGTAGTGTCTTCTATATGAGAACTCTCTTTCCCTAGATTCCTGTTTTGAAGCCTTGATTCTGTTTTAGCCCTTAGGAAGACGCCGTGTAGATTTTTTGATAGAGGAACGGTGTAAAAGTGATTTCTTCTTTTTCCTTAGCAAGAGGACATGTTGTTTCCTGTATATGAGGTCTGCTATTGCCCACATTCATGCGTCGAATCCGTGATTCTTCTTTAGCCGTCAGCAAGATACCCTGTAGATTTTCAGGACTGAGGACTCGTATAACCCAGATTCCTTATTTTTAGCAACAGCTATGTACTTGCCTGTATATGAGTACTCCCTTTCCCACATACATGCGTTGAAACCCTGATTCTTGTTTAGCCCTTAGGAAGACGCCGTGTAATTTTTGGGGGGGATTAAGAACACATGTCACACAGATTTCTTATTTTTTTTGGGAAAAGTCTGTGCATTAGCCTCTATATAAGGAGTTCATTTCCCTAGATTATGCTTCAAAAACCCAAATTCGGGTTTAGCCCTACGCTAGACACTCTGAAGTTTTTTTGGGTATTGAGGAGATGGGTAAACCAGATAGCTTATTCTCCCTTAGCAATAGACAGTGCAGTTTCCTGTATATGAAGAATCCCATTATCCAGATTCCTACTTCGAAATCCTGATTTGTGTTTATCTCTTAGCAAGATGCTCTGTAGATTTCTGGGGTGGAGGACCTGTGTAAGCAAGATTCCTTATTCTTCCGTAGCATCAGGTCGTGTAGTGTTCTGTATATGAGGACTCCCATTACTGAAATTCCTGCATAAATCTCACCAAGACTCCGAGACATTTCCTGGTGACCTAGAATTCCATTTGCTTGGATATCATAGTAGAAAGACTCCCACAAAGTTTTTGTGGAATTGGAACCCAAGATTCCTGGTTCCCTTTTCAAAAGACACACTAAAAATGTGGCGACCTAGAAGCCCAGATTGCTCATTAAACCTTATTAAGAGAAATTGTAGATTTACGCAATTGAGAACACCAAGAACCGGATTCCTTTTCCGTTCACAGCAAGATGCCCTGATTTTCCCTATGTGGATTCCAAAACTCTGTATACAAAAATGAAGATGACCAGATGTTTCTTACGGACGTGGAATCCTTGATTCCTGGTTACATTTTAATAATTCGTACTAAATATTTGACAACTGCAAAACCCTTGCCCCTCTCCCAATAAAAATACAAATGGAAATTTAAGGATTACCAAGGTCATCTTAAGACCAGAGTTACATCCAAATATGGCGAGATGATACTTTTGTTCCGGAACCTTGCTTTAGTTGTCCCGAGGAAGCTAAGGGACTGTACTACCAGATACCCGTTTACAAATCTCAAGATGACTAGGATGTTGCTGTTGACCTGAAATGACTGATTCGTAATACCCACAAGCCAAATACCTCTGAACAACGAGACGAGCTTGAAGCCCTGATTTTTGTTTATCCCATAGCAAGACTCCCTGAGAATTTTTCAGAGTGGAGACTAATGTATCAGAAATTTCTTATTCTTCCTTAGTGAGGGACCATGTAGTTTCCTGTATATGAGGACTTCCTTTCCCCAGAATCCTGTTTGGAAAACCTGATTCTCTTTTAGCTTTCAGAAATATGTCATGTACATATTGTGATGGAGGAACCATGTAAAACATGTTTCTTATTTCTCCTTAGCAAGAGATCGTGTAGATTCTGTAAATGAGGACTACTATTGCCTATGTTGCAGCTTCTAAACCCTGATTCTTGTTTAGTCCACAGTAGGTGGCCTGTTGACTTTTAGGACTGAGGACTGCTATAACTCCGATTCTTATTCCTCCTTGGCAAGGGGCCCTGTATTTTCCTGTATATTAGGATTCTCATTATATGGATCCTGCTTGGAAACTGATTATTTAGCCCTTTCCAAGATGCCCTGTAGATTTTTGGGATTAAGGACTCATGTAACCCAGATTCCTTATTCGTTCCAAGCAAATGGTCATGTAGTTGCATACACATAAGGCCTCCATTTCCCCAGATTCATTCTCGAAAACACCCTATTCGTGTCTAGCCCATAACAAGACGACCTAAAGTTTTTTTGGGCATTGAGGACACGAGTAACACAGATTCCTTATTCTTACTTAGCAATAGCAGTGAAGTTTCCTGTAAGTGAGGACTCCAATTACCCAGATTCTGTCTTCAAAACCTGACACGTGGTTACCTCTTAGGAAGACAGCCTGTACTTTTTGCGATTGAGGACTTATGTAACCAAGATTCCTTATACGTCCTTAGCAATACGACGTGTAGTTTCCTGTATATGAAGACTCCCATTACCAAGTTTCCGGCTTCTCTCTGCAAGATGCCAAGACAGTTCCTGGTGTCCGAGAATTCCAGTTGTTTGGATATTAAGAGAAAGACTCCCATAATGTTCTTTGGGAACTGGAATCCAAGATTCCTGTTTCGTCTTCACAAGACCTCCCCAAAATGTGGAATATTCAAAACCCAACATCCCAATTCCGACCTGACTGCCCACAAGAATTTTCTGTAGTTTGAGGTTACCTGAATCGATGGATTTTGTACCAATATGCCTTTTGATTCTGGTGAACATGATTATGGTCGTAGATGTTCCTAGGACTCAAAAGGATTTGTAGGGCCAGATCCTTGATTACGACTAACAAGTGAACCATCAAGTTCCTGTTGATCTGTAATGACAGATTTAGTGTATCCCTGGAGCAAGTAGCTCTGAAAAATGCAGGGACCCAGAAGCCCAGATTTCTGATTAAACCTTATCAAGAGGCCATGTAGATCCCAGTGAATGAGAACTCATAGAACCAGATTTCCTCTTCGTTCTCAGCAAGATGCCCTGATTTTCCCTGTCGATGTGGATTCTAAACAATGTATACAAAAAGACAGATGCCCATAAGTTTCCTACGGACGTGGAATCCATCATTCCAAGTTACCTTTAATAATACGTACTAAACATTTGGTAAATGCAAAATCTTTGTCCCATCTCAAAAAAAAAAAAAAAAAGAAAAACGGAACGTGATGGAGTGCATGGTTGACCTAAAGGACAGAGTTACATCCAAATATGGCAAGAAGATTCTTTTTGTCCTGGAATCTGGCCATAGTGGTTCTGAGGAACCTAATGGAATGGAGTGCCCGATACCCATTTACAAATTTCAAGAGGACCAGAATGTTGCTGGAGTCCTGATATGCCCGATTCGTATTATCTGCATGCTAAATTGCTCCAAAACATTTGGGGAGCTCTAAGCCCTGTTTCTGGTTTTTCCCACAGCAGACACCCTGGGAATTTTTTGGATTGAGGTGTCGTACAAAAATGATTCTTTATTCTGCCTTAGTCAGAGGTCATGTAGTGTCTTCTATATGAGGACTCTCTTTCCCTAGATTCCTGTTTTGAAACTCTGATTCTTTTTTAGACCTTAGGAAGACACCATATAGATTTTTTGATGGAGGAACCATGTAAAAGAGATTTCTTCTTTTTTTATTAGCAAGAGGCCATGTAGTTTCCTGTATATGAGGACGGCTATTACCCACATTCATGCGTCAAATCCCTCATTCTTCTTTAGCCATCAACAGGATGCCCTGTATATTTTCAGGACTGTGGACTCGTATAACACAGATTCCTTATTTTTAGCAATAGCCATGCAGTTGCCTGTATATGAGTACTCACTTTCCCAGAGACTTGCGTCGAAACCCTGATGCTTGTTTAGACCTTAGGAAGATGCCGTGTAGTTTTTGGGGGATTGAGAACGCATGTCACCCAGATTCTTTATTCTTTCTTGGGAAAAATCCGTGCAGTTGCCTGTATATTAGGATTTCATTTCCCTAGATTATGCTTCCAAAACCCAAATTCGTGTTTAGCCCTTAGCAAGACACACTGAAGTTTTTTTGGGGATTGAGGACACGTGTAAACCAGATTCCTTACTCTTCCGCAACAGGTCGTGTAGTGTTCTCTATATATGAGGAATCCCATTATTGAAATTCCTGCTTCATTCTCGGGAAGACGCAGAGACATTTCCTGGTGACCTAGAATTCCAGTTGCTTGGATATCAAGAGACAGACTCCCATAAAGTTGTTGAGGAATTGGAACCCAAGATTCCCTGTCCCCTTTTCAAAAGACACACTAAAAATGTGGCGACATAGAAACCAAGAAGGCTGATTAAACCTTATCAAGAGACCTTGTAGATTTAGGCGATTGAGAACTCGAAGAACCGGATTCCCTTTCCGTTCTCAGCAAGATGCCCTGATTTTCCCTGTCCATGTGGATTCCAAAATTCTAGGTACCAAAATGCAGATGCCCAGATGTTTCCTAGGGACGTGGAATCCATGAACCTGGTTACATTTTAATAATTCGTACTAAATATTTGGCAACTGCAAAACCCTCAGCCCCTCTCCAAGTAAAGTACAAACGGAAATTTAAGGATTACCATGTTCATCTTAAGACCAATGTTACATCCAAATACGGCAAGATGATACTTTTTTTCCGAGAATCTGGACTTAATTGTCCCAAGGATCTTAAGGAACTTGTACTACTAGATACCCAATTACAACTCTCAAGTGGACCAGAATGTTGCTGGAGTCCCCTAAAGGCTGATTCATAATACCCACAAGCCAAATATCTTTGAAACATGATACAGCTCGAAACCTTCATTCTTGTTTATACCACAGCAAGTCACCCTTAGAATTTTTCAGATTGTGGACTAGTGTATCACAGATTACTTATTCTTCCTTAGCGAGTGGCCGTGTAATGTCCTGTATATGAGGACTCCCTTTTCCCAGAATCCTGTTTGGAATCCCTGATTCTTGTTTATCTATTAGCAAGATGTAATGTAGATATTGTGATAGAGGAACCGTGTAACACAGGTTTCTTATTTCTCCTTAGTGAGAGATCGTGTAGATTCTGAATGTGAGTACTGCTATTACCTATGTTCCAGCTTCTAAACCCTGATTCTTGTTTAGCCCACAGCAGATGGCCTGTTGATTTTTAGGATTGAGGACTGCTATAACACCAATTCCTTTTCTTCTTTGGCAAGGGGCAGTGTATATTACTGTATATTAGGACTCTCATTACATACATCTTGCTTTGAAACTTTGATTCTTTTTTTAGCTCTTTCTAAGATGCCCTGTAGATTTTTGGGATTGAGGACTCTTGTAACCCAGATTCCTTATTCTTTCTTAGCAAAAGGACTTGTAGTTACCTGCATATAAGGACTCCTTTCCCCAGATACATGCATAAAAAACCCTGATTCCTGTTTAGCACATAGCAAGAGGACCTGAAGTATTTTTGGGTTTGAGGACACGGGTAACGCAGATTCCTTATTCTTACTGAACAATAGGCAGTGAAGTTTACTGTATGTGGGGTCTCCCATTACCCAGATTTCGAATTAAAAAACCTGATTCGTGGTTACCTCTCAGGAAGATGGCCTGTAGCTTTTGGGATTGAGGACTCATGTAACCAAGATTCCTTATACTTCCTTAGCAATATGACGTGTAGATTCCTGTATATGACAACTCCCATTACCCAGCTTCCCGCTTCACTCTGCAGGATGCCAAGACAGTTCCTGGTGACTGAGAATTCCAGTTGTTTGCATATCAAGAGAAAGACTCCCATAGTGTTCTTTGGGACCTGTAATCTTGGATTACTGGTTCCCCTTCACAAGACTTCCCTAAAAGGTGGAATATTCAAAACCCAACATCCCAATTTCGATCCAGCACACCCACAAGAATTTTCTGTAGTTTGAGATACCTGAATCGAGGAATTTTATACCAAAATGCCTTTTGATTCTGGGGAACATGATTATGGTCATAGATGTTCCTAGGACACAAAAGTATTTGTAGGGCCAGATCCTTTTTTACCACTAACAAGAGGACCAGAAATTTCCTGTGGATCTGTAATGAAAGATTTAGCATATCCACGGAGCAAGTACCTCTGAAAAATATAGGAACCTAGAAGACAAGATTGCTGATTAAACCTTATCAAGAGACCCTGTAGATTCCGGAAAATGACAATTCCTAGAACAGGATTCCCTTTACGTTCTCATCAAGATGCCCTGATTTTCCCTGTCGATGTGGATTCCAAACTCTGTATACAAAAGGACAGATGCTCAGAATTTTCCTAGGCACATGGAATCCATGAATCCTGGTTACCATTAAAATATGTACTAAATATTTGGCAACTACAAAACCCTTGTCGCCTCTCAAAATAAAAAGAGAAACACAAGGGGAAGGATTATAGGGTTCACCTTAAGGCCAGAGCTGCATCCAAATATGCCAAGCAGATTCTTTTTGTCCTGGAATCTGGCCTTAGTTGTTCCGAGGAACCTAACGGACTTGGAGTGCCCAATTCCCCTTTAAATTTTTTAAGAGGACCAGAATGTTCCTGGAGTCCTGATATAACCAATTCGTAATATCCACATGCTAAATTGCTGCGAACATTTTGGGAGCTCGAAGCTCTGTTTCTTGTTTGTCACATAGCAGACACCCTGGGAATTTTTTGGATTGAGAACACACACAACAAATATTCTTTATACGTCCTTAGTTGGAAGCCATGTAGTGTCCTGTATGTGAAGATACTCTTGCCCTAGATTCCTGTTTCAAAACCCTGATTCTTGTTTAGCCCTTACTAAGACGCCATGTAGACTTTTTGATAGAGGAACCGTGTAAAACAGATATCTTCTTTTTTCTTAGCAAGAGGCCATGTATTTTCCTGTATATGAGGACTGCTATTACCCAAATACATGCCTCGAATCCCTGATTCTTCCTTAGCCGTCAACAAGATGACCTGTTCATTGTCAGGACTGAAGACTCGTATAACCCGGATTCCTTATTATTATCAATAGCCGTGCAGTTGCCTGTATATGAGTACGCCCCTTCCCACATTCATGCGTCAAAACCCTGATGCTTGTTTAGAACTTAGGAAGACGCCGTGTTTTTTTCCAGATTGAGAACACATGTCACCCAGATTCCTTATTCTTTCTTAGGAAAAGTCCGTACACTTGCCTATGTATGAGGATTTCATTTCCCTAGATTATGCTTCAAAAACCCAAATAAGTGTTTTGCCCTTAGCAAGACACCCTGACGTTTTTTTTGGGATTGTGGACACGTGTGAACCAGATTCTTTATTCTTCCTTAGCAATAGACAGTGCAGTTTCCTGTATATGAGGACTCCTATTATCCAGATTCCTACTCCCAAACCATGATTGGTGGTTATGTCTTAGCAAGACGCTCTGTAGGTTTTTGGTTTGGAAGACTCGTGTAACCAAGTTTCCTTATTGTTCCATAGCAATAGGTCGTGTAGTGTTCTGTATATGAGGACTCCCATTACTGAAATTCCTGCTTCATTCTCATCAAGACGCCGAGATCTTTCCTGGTGACCTACAATTCCAGTTTCTTGCATATCAAGAGAAAGACTCCCATAAAGTTCTTGTGGAATTGGAACCCATGATTCCTGGATCCCTTTTCAAAAGACACAGTAAAAATGTGGCGACATAGAAGCCCAGATTGCTGATTAAAACTTATCAAGAGACTTTGTAGATTAAGGCGATTGAGAACTCCAAGAACTGGATTCCCTTTACGTTCTTAGCAAGATGCCCTGATTTTCCCTATCTATGTGGACTCCTAAACTCTGTATACAAAAATGCAGATGCCCAGATGTTTCCTAGAGACGTGAAATCCATAATCCTGGTTATATTTAATAGTTCGTACTAAATATTTGGCAACTGCAAAACGCTTGGCCCCACTCCAAATAAAAGTACAAACGGAAATTTAAGGATTACCAGGTACATCTTAAGACCAGAGTTGCATTCAAATATGGCAAGAAGATACTTTTGTTCCGGGAATCTGGCCTTAGTTGTTCCTAGGAACCTAAGGGACTTGTACTACCAGATACACGTTTACAACTACCAGGAGGACCAGAATGTTGCTGTAGTCCTGAAAAGACTGATTCATAATACCCACAAGCCAAATATCTCCGAAACATGAGACGAGCTCGAAGCCCTGATTCTTTTTCATCCCGTAGCAAGACACCCTGAGAATTTTTCGGATTGGGGACTAGTATATCACAGATTCCTTATTTTTCCTTAGTGGGGGCCATGTAATGTCCTCTATATGAGGACTCCCTTTCCCCAGATCCCTGTTTGGAAACCCTGCTTGTTGTTTAACCCTTTGCAAGATGTCATGTAGATATTTTGATGGAAGAAAACCGTGTAAAACAGGTTTCTTATTTCTCCTTAGCAAGAGACAGTGTAGATTCTGTATATGAGGACTGTTATTACATATGTTGCAGCTTCTACACCCTTATTCTTGCTTAGCCCACAGCAAATGTCTTGTTGATTTTTAGGCCTGAGGACTGCTATAACCCCGATGCTTTCTCTTCCTTGGCAAGGGGCCGTTTATTTTCCTGTACATTAGAATTCTCATTACTTAGATTCTGCTTCGAAACTCTGATTCTTTTTTCGCTCTTTCCAAGATGCCCCGTAGATTTTTGGGATTGAGGACTTGTGTTACCCAGATTCCCTATTCTTTCTTAGCAAAAGGTCATGTAATTGCCTGTATTTTAGGACTCCATTTCCCCAGATTCATGCTTAAAACACCCTGATTCCTGTTTAGCCCATAGAAAGACGACCTGAAACTCTTTTGGGATTGAGGACATTAGTAACGCAAATTCCTTATTCTTACTTAGCAATAGGCAGTGAAGTTTCCTGTATATGAGGACTCCCATTACCCAGATTTTGAATTCAAAAACCTGATTCGCGGTTACCTCTGAGAAAGACTGCCTGTAGTTTTTGGGATTGAGGACACATGTAAAAAAGATTCCTTATAGTTCCTTAGCAATATGACGTGTAGTTTCCTGTATATGTCGACTTCCATTACCCAGCTTCCTGCTTCACTCTGCAGGATGTCGAGACTGTTCCTGGTGACCGAGAATTCCAGTTGTTTGGATATCAAGAAAAAGACTCCCATAATGTTCTTTGGGAACTGGAAGCCAAGAAGCGTGGCTCCCCTTCACCAGACCTCCACAAAATGTGGAATCTTCAAAACCCAGCATCCCAATTCTGACTTGCCCCACCACAAGAATTTTCTGTAGTTTGATGTCAACTGAATCGAGGGAGTTTGTACCTATATGCCTTTTGATTCGGGGGAACATGATTATGGTCGTACATGTTCCTAGGACACAAAAGGATTTGTAGGGCCAGATCCTTGATTACAACTAACAAGAGGACCAGCAAGTTCCTGTGGATTGGGACTGACAGATTTAACGTATCCATGGAGCAAGTAACTCTGAAAAATGTAGGGACACAGAAGCCCAGATTGCTGATTAAACATTATCAAGAGTCCCTGGAGACTTCAGATAATGATAACTCCTAGAACCGGTTATTCGTTTTGTTCTCAGCCTGATGACCTGATTTTCCCTGTCGATGTGTATTTCAAACTCTGTATACAAAAAGACAGATGCCCAGACGTTTCCTAGGGACGTGGAATTAATGATTCCACGTTAACTTTAAAAATACGTACTAAACATTTGGCAACTGCAAAACCCTTGTCCCCTCTCAAAATAACAAGAGACACGGAAGGGGAAGGAATACAGGGTTCACCTTAAGACCAGAGTTACATCCAAATATGGCAAGAAGATTCTTTTTGTCCTGGAATTTGGCCTTAGTTGTTCCGAGGTACCTAACGGACTTGGAGTGCCCGATACACATTTAAAAATTACAAGAGGACCAGAATGTTGCTGGAGTCCTGAAATGACCAATTCGAAATATCCGCATGCTAAATTGCTCTGAAGCATTTGGGGAGCTCGAAGCCCTGTTTCTTGTTTGTCCCATAGCATACACCCTGTGAATTTTTTGGATTGTGGACTCGTACAACAAAGTTTCTTTATTCTTCCTTAGTTGGAGACCGTTTAGTGTCCTGTATGTGAGGACTCTCTTTCCCAAGAATGCTGTTTCGAAAGCCTGATTCTTGTTTAGCACTTAATAAGACTCCATGTAGATTGTTTGATAGAGGAACCGTGAAAACAGATTTCTTCTTTTTTCCAAGCAAGAGGCCATGTAGTTTCCTGTATATGAGGACTGCTATTACACAATTCATGTTTCGAATCACTGATTCTTCTTTAGCCGTCAGCAAGATGCCCTGTAGATTGTCAGGACTGAGGACTCGTGTAACCCAGATTCCTTATTTTTAGCAACAGCCGTGCAGTTGCCTGTATATGAGTACTCCCTTTCCCACATACATGCGTCGAAACCCTGATGCTTGTTTAGACCTTAGGAAGACGCCGTGTTGTTTTTTGGGGATAGAGAACACATGTCACTCAGGTTCCTTATTCTTTCTTAGGAAAAGTCCGTGCAGTTGCCTGTATATGAGGATTTCATTTCCCTAGATTATGCTTCAAAAATCCAAATACGTGTTTAGCCCTTAGCAAGACACCATGAAGTTTTCTTTGGGATTGTGAACACATGTGATCCAGATTCCTTATTCTTCCTTAGAAATAGACAGTGCAGTTTCCTGTATATGAGTACTCCTATTATCCAGAATCCTACTCCCAAAGTCTGATTGGTGGTTATCTCCTAGCAAGATGGTCTGTAGGTTTTTGCAATGGAGGACTCGTGTAACCAAGAGTCCTTATTCTTCCATAGGAATAGGTCTTGTAGTATTCTGTATATGAGGACTCCCATTACTGAAATTCCTGCTTCATTCTCCCCAAGACGCTGAGACATTTCCTGGTGACATAGAATTCCAGTTGCTTGCATATCAAGAGAAAGACTCCCATAACATTCTTGTGGAAATGTAACACAAGATTCCTGGTTCCCTTTTCAAAAGACACACTAAAAATGTGGCGACAGAGAAACCCAGATTGCTGATTAAACCTTATCACAAGACCTTGTAGATTAAGGCTATTGAGAACTCCAGGAACCGGATTTCCTTTCCATTCTCAGCAAGATGCCCTGATATTCCCTGTCTATGTGGATTCCAAAACACTGTATACAAAAATGCAGATGCCCTGATATTTCCTAGGAACGTGGAATCCATGATTTCTGGTTACTTTTTAATAATTCGTACTAAATATTTGGCAACTGCAAAAGCCTCGGTCCCTCTCCAAATAAAAGAACAAACGGAAATTTAAGGATTACCAAGGTCATCTTAAGACCAGAGTTATATCCAAATACGGCAAGAAGATACTTTTGTTCTGGAATCTGGCCTTAGTTTTCCCAAGGAACCTATGGGACTTGCACTACCATATACACGTTTACAGCTCTCAAGAGGACCAGAATGTTGTTGGAGTCCTCAAGAGACTGACTCATAATATCCACAAGCCAAATATCGCCGAAACATGAGACGAGTTCGAAGCCCTGATCCTTGTTTATCCCGTAGCAAGACACCCTGAGAATTTTTCGGATTGGGGGCTAGTTTACCACAGATTCCTTATTCTTCCTTAGTGAGGGGCCGTGTAATCTCCTGTATATGAGGACTCCCTTTCCTCAGAACCCTGTTTGGAAACTCTGATTCTTGTTTTGCCCTTAGAATGCTGTCATGTAGATATTTTGATGGAGAAACCGTGCAAAACAGGACTCTTATTTCTCCTTAGCAACAGATCATGTAGATTCTGTATATGAGGACTGCTATTAACTATGTTGCAGCTTCTAAACCCTGATTCTTGCTTAGACAACAGCAAATGGCCTGTTGATTTTTAGACCTGAGGACTGCTATAACCCTGATGCATTTTCTTCCTTGGCAAGGGGCCATTTATTTTCCTGTATATTAGGATTCTCATTACATAGAGTCGGCTTCGAAACTCTGATTCTTTTTTCATCCTTTCCAAGATGCCCTGTAGATTTTGGGATTGAGGACTTGTGTAACCCAGATTCCTTATTCTTTCTTAGCAAGAGGTCATGTAGTTGCCTGTATATAAGGACTCCATTTCCTGAGTTTCATGCTTAAAACACCCTGATTCTTTTTTAGCCCATAGCAAGACTATCTGAAGCTCTCTTGGGATTGAGGACACGAGTAACGCAGATTCCTTATTCTTACTTAGCAATAGGCAGTGAAGTTTCCTGTATGGGATGATTCCCATTACCCAGATTACGAATTCAAACAACTGATTCGTGGTTACCACTGAGGAAGATGGCCTGTAGTGTTTGGGATTGAGGACTCATGTAACCAAGATTAATATGCTTCCTTAGAAATATGACGTGTAGTTTCCTGTATATGACGACTCCCATTACCCAGCTTCCCGCTTCACTCTGCAAGATGCTGAGACTGTTCCTGGAGACCGAG
>NW_007250018.1:0-751 GCF_000164805.1 Carlito syrichta
TGGTCCCTCAAAGTGCTGAAATGACAGACGTGAGCCACAGTGCCAGGGCCCATCTTGTATTTGATGTCAATCATTCTCTTTTTCCTTCTGACTCTACCAACTATGTACACAACCTTAAAAATACACATTGGCTTACCTTTTTCAAGTTTAAACTTTATTTGAATAAAATATACATTTACTTTTTGATGACTTTTGTTCAACTTTCCCAATGAAATTGCATATCAAAGAAAGACCTCAGATATAACCCAGTGATTCCAACAAATATTCATTTAAATTCTCTGTTTTGATGCTTTTCTGGCATGTGGGTAGAATATCTGTGTCCTATAGGTTTTCTCTCTTGTGTCTCTCAAAGTAACTCTTCTTCTCTGACAGATGGAAATATCATTAAACACTGCGAGTTACCCACAGTCCCTAGCATGGTGCTAAGTGCCAAGGAAAGATGCTTTTTTCTCATTTATTTTTCCTGTTAGAAGGTTTATTTAATTAATTTCCTTTTTAACGTTTTCTACCCCCACAGCTTTACTAAGGTATAATTGAATAATAAAAATATACACATTTATGCCCATACTTACCTTTTTGTGGTGAGAGGACTGATATTTCTTGATAGGTTCACTAGATAGATGAATTCTTTTTCCAAAATCAGCTAGATGGGTTGTAAATAGCATAACTTAATGAATAGATTTATTGCAGAAAGTGTGACAGGTAGGAAAGGCTTAGCATCACATTATGACACTTCAGATGCGCACACGTG
>NW_007250018.1:1431-8785 GCF_000164805.1 Carlito syrichta
TTTAGTAAAAAAGTGTGAAAGCACTATAACAAAATGATGTTATCTTGATATCAAGATTTCTCCGCTCATCTTCTGAAGTTGTTAGCGACTCTTGGTGAAGGCTGAACGAGTTCTCATTTGCCAAACTCAGCATTGACCTTCAGTCTTCCCTGCCTTATCTTTTTGTAATTTGCCTCACCTGCAGTGTCGTCTAGTGTAGCATGGAGGGGTGTGAAATGGGGTGGGGGTTGGGGGAGTTGTAAAAGAGATAAAGATTCTAAAGAAAGAATAGAAAATTATTTTTCTTTGCCTAAGAATCAATTGTGTATGCTTGAGAAAATCAAAATGATTTTCAATCAAAATAAAAAAGTAATTTGGGAAGTTTATTGGATAAATAGTCAATGTATAATTTGGATTTTCCCTGATACAAAACTTGAGATAATATTTTGAATAATTTCACTTGGGTGGTACAAACAACACCAGAAAGGTAGTAGGGAAGTGATGAAGGAAACAGAATCCACCTGTAAAACATGTTTATAAAATCACTTTCCTTAGGGGTTGATTGTGTTCAACTCTAAAACAATTCTCAGGGCATTGCCGTGTGGCTATGTGCTCTTGAGCTATGGCCATGCCATATTTTCTCTAGTTTTGGTCCTCTCCTCTCCCTTGGGGAGGTGAATCTCCTTCTCTCTCTCTTCAGTTTACTTTCTGAATAAGTTATATTTTCTAATCTAACTTCAGTGCAATTCTTTGCATCTTTCATGCAGCACCGGATCACACACCAGACACCCCACATCCCCAGTGGGCCTGACCTAACATTCTGGAGGCTCTGCTGGGAGTGTGACCTGACAGTAGTGATCACATTTTGTTTGATAGTCACTGGATAGATAAATGTAGCTAGATATCATAAAAATAAAAAAAAAGCTTTCAATATATTTAACAATTTTTAAATCCTATACATTTAATCACAAAGCTTTATGTTGTTGAAAAACTTTGGAAAGTTATGTAAAATATGTGACATATCAGCCTAATAACAAGAGATGCTCTTTAAAAGAAAATGAAAAAATAAAAAATAAATGAGTAAGAAATTAAAAAAAGAAAATGATATTTATTTGACAATAGAGCATTGTAATGGAAATTTGTGTGGATGATAAACTACGTATGCATTCAGGGAGGTAAAGGAAGACAATGGTTTTTATAAGAAAACCATGTAAAATCACATAATAGTTTTGAAATGATTATCCTTGATTATAAAGATTAGTAATCAGGATGACATGAATCTGAGGTTGGAAAGGCAGGTGCTTGGCAGAGGTTCTTGAAAAAAGATATTTTTCCTTTTTTTACACTTACATTTTTTGTGTAAGTTTGGGATGGCCTTTGTGCAAGGATGTGCTTTTGCTGTGTTTTTTGGGATTGTTTTGTGATCAGGCATAGACCACGAGAACCCTGTCTGTATAGCCTGTCATCATCCTATTTGTCAGGGTTTTGTAGTTGTTGTTTATAACATAGGTGACTACATATTGTTTCTGATAATTTTCACAAGCAAGACATCTTAGATACTTTCCCACTAACTTCTGTCGATTTTGTTTACAATCTCTTCCTACCAGCTTGTTAATTATCTGGCATTTTGCTGGTGGCTTGTGGGAGGTTAGTGTTCTTCAGTTTCAGCAAAAGGAATTAGGCAAAAAACCCCCAAAATATATCGACATTTGGAAGTTGGATGGGAAATGACAAAAGAAGGCCCAAGGCCTGTGAGAAGAGCAACAGGTGGAAACGCTGAAAGTCGAATGACTCTTCAGGAGACCCAGGCAGGAGAATTGCTTCAGTACAGGAGGTCAAGGCTGCAGTGAGTTTTGATTGCTCCACTGCACTCCAGCCAGTGTTAGAGCGAGCTCCTGTTTCTTAAAAACAAATAAACAAATCTAATGGAAAGACTATACAATTTTATTAAGAGACTCTAACAACTACCTAAATCAGTAAAGGATGATTGAAAAATTTTCTTAAAGATTTAAACGAACAATTATAATGCTATAAGAAAGCAATTGGCAGTAGTGGGAAACTGTCAGGGGAGGAGGGGTGGGATTGGCAGTTGAAGGAAACTGCTAGGGGAGGGAGGGGCATACCTCATCAACAAGGGTACCTGCATGATCAATGTTTGTATACCTATCTCTGAAATGTACCCCACATCTTTATAATAAAATTTTTTTAAAATATCTAAATGCACCGGGCTCGGTGACTCAGCCTGTAATCCCACGCCTTTGGGAGGTCGAGGTGAGTGAATTGCCTGAGCCCGCGGGTTCGAGACCTGCCTGGGCAGCAAGACCTCATCTCTACAATAAATCCAAAAATCAGCTGGGCGTGGTAGCGCATGCCTGTAATTCCGGCTACTTTGGAAGGCTGAGGCGGAAGGATCGCCTAAGCCCAGCAGGCGAGGCTGCGGTGGCCGGGAGCGGCCACTGCACTCCAGTCTGGGCGACCGAGTGAGACTCCAACTCAAAAAAAAAAAAATCTAAATGCTTCCCCAATTGTTATATACTTTAAATGCAATACAAACCCAACAGTGAATTGTAGTAAAACCAGACAAGTTGAGTTTGCAAACCACATGAAAGATTAGAGGCATAAAAGGGTACATGGCTAAAAAAAAAAATGAGAAGGTAAAATTTGCCCTACATGAAAGTTACTGTAATTAAAATAGTATATTTGTAATTAAAATAGTAATTCAATTGTTATAATAATTAAAATAATACAATATTTTTGCAAGAAATACATAAATTTGCTACAGAAAAAGAACTAAGAGACATGAAACAGACCCAAAATTTTGTTGAACTTTAGAATGTTAGTATATATAGGTGTATATATTTATAGATAGATCTCTCCTTCTGTTTCCTTTTGTCTCTCTCTCTCTCTCTCTCTCTGGTCTTGTCTCCTCTTCTCTTTTACTTTTCTCTTTAAATACAAAAGCAAATAACTATTTGATAAATTGAACTTAAAAAGTATTTATCTATATAAAAGTATTAAATTAGATCTGTGTCTCAACACTTATACCTCACCACCAGGTGCATTAAGGACATACATTTTATATGCAACACTTTAAAATTATTGGTTGGAAACCTAGGTGAGTGTCTTCTTTGGAAAGACTTATTATTGGAATATGAAAAAAATCTGACAAAGAAGCTACACAAACACAAATTATAAAAGAAAAGTTTGATAAACATTACTATGTAAAATTAGAAATTTCTCTTCCTTTATAGACAACTTTTAAAAAAGTGAAAGATCATTTACAAACCAGGAATTTATATTACAATTCACAAAACCAGTAAATAGTATAAATAAAAACTCCAAGACAATATTTTAAGATATGTTAAACATCTGAGAAAAAGGGGCTACTGATATAATAAGGCATCTCACAAAAAAGAAAATAGATACAATAAATAAAAATAGAAGATGCAATTAATGCATAGCAAGGTTGAAATTAGGTACTATTTTTACCTCTTCAATGAGTCAATGTTCAAATACCTAACAATACCAAGTGTTTGAGAACATAGAGAATAATTAGAATATCGTATGTACTGTCTATAGAAATGTGTATTGGTGCAATCAACTTGAAAAACAATTTGTTGCTTGGCACGATGTCTCACACTTGTAATTTCAGCACCTTGGGAGGCAGATTAGAGAGGATAGCCTGAATCGGGGGTTTGAGACCAGCCCTGGCAACTTGGCGAGACTGCATCTCTACAATAAATGAAAAAAAGAAAGAAGAAAGAAAGAAAGAAAGAAAGAAAGAAAGAAAGAAGGAAGGAAGGAAGGAAGGAAGGAAGGAAGGAAGGAAGGAAAGAAGGAAAGAAGGAAAGAAAAGGAAAGAAGAAGGAAAGAAAATGAAAGAAAGAAGGAAAGAAAGAAAGAAGGAAGGAAAGAATGAAGGAAAGAAAGAAGAAAAGAAAAGGAAAGAAATAAGAAAAGAAAGATGGAAAGAAAGAAGGAAAGAAAAAAGAAGGAAGGAAAGAATGAAGGAAAGAAAGAAGGAAAGAAAAGGAAAGAAAGAAGAAAAGAAAGAAGGAAAGAAAGAAAGAAGGAAGGAAAGAATGAAGGAAAGAAAGAAGGAAAGAAAAAAGAAGGAAGGAAAGAATGAAGGAAAGAAAGAAGGAAAGAAAAGTAAAGAAAGAAGAAAAGAAAGAAGGAAAGAGAAGGAAAGAAAGCAAGAAAAGGAAAGAAAGAAAGAAAGAAAGAAAGAAAGAAAGAAAGAAAGAAAGAAAGAAAGAAAGAAAGAAAGAAAAAGAAAAAGAAAAACAATATGCTGTGTTAGGAAGTTGCAAGTCACAGATCTCAAAATCTACTAATTTCATTCAAGGTACATTCCCAAGAGAACTTCTGGCACATCTGCAACAGAAACATGCAGAAGAATGTTGGCATCTCTATTGTTAAAAGTAACAAAAATCTGGTGAGAAGGGAGGGTCCAAAGGTCCATTATGAGGAGAGTAGTTGAAAATTACTATGGTATATTCACAAAATGCAATATTCTATGAAATTCAAATAAGTAAATTACAATAATACTCAAAAGTCTGAATGCATATTAATGATATAATATTCAGAAAAAATGGTTGAAAAGATACCATAGGGCATGGTTATATTTTATAAAGTTAAAATGTTTCATAAAATAGAACATTTTATAAATTATAGGGATATATATTGATCTATATTGATAAGAAAAGCTAAAAGTTATGGAAAAATCTGCATATAATTTAGGTTTGTTGGGTAAAATAGAGAATTTGAAAAAAGGGACACAGTCGGGCTCGGTGGCTCAGCCTGTAATCCCGCACCTTTGGGAGGCTGAGGTGAGTGGATTGCCTGAGCCAGCGGGTTCAAGACCCGCCTGGCCAGTGAGACCTCATCTCTACAATAAATAAAAAAAAAATCAGCCGGGCGTGGTAGCGCATGCCTGTAATTCTGGCTACTTGGAAGGCTGAGGGGAAAGGATCCCCGGAGCCCAGCAGGTCGAGGCTGTGGTGGCCGGGAGCGGCCACTGCACTCCAGTCTGGGTGACAGAGTGAGACTCCAACTCAAAAAAAAAAAAAAAGAAAGAAAAGAAAAAAAAGGGACACACAAAATTTACATCTGTAAAAAATCAGATGAGAAGAAGAGCCTTAAATTTGCACCAAAAAAGAAATTTTTTAACACAGAATGGAAAAATTACATTGCCGATCTATTCACAGGTAGAATTACACAGCCTGTGACCTCCCCAAGTGAGACCATGTCACTTACAAAATGGAGATCACGGAGAAGCAGGCCAGCATAAAATGACTACAATGGGTAATTTCCATACAAACCTGGCTTTTAAAGAGGATAGAAGAGGATCAGACTTTTATGTCCAGACCTCCACCCAAATGTGACAACCAGGTAATTCTAGACTTAGGTAGCTCTCTGTGCCACAGTTTCCCATCATAAACAAAATAAGGTAAAGCAGAAAATACCCTTCATGGAGCGCCTGTCACAAATAACAATTCAATCTGTAGGGAGAACTAAAAGATGAGGCCAGATGAAACATTGATGGGAAATTATACCGTATAGAAACTGGAGGAGTGGGGAAGATGATTGTTTGACTTACACAATCTTTTCAATGTATTGAACTGCCCTGTGAAAAGGCAGATGTAATCATACTGATATGTTTAAAAAATGACAACCCTAAGCTCTTTCCTGTTTATAAGAAGTGGACAAAATAATATGTCACTAAGCATTGAAAACAGAAATGTGGATATCTGAATTTAATCAACTTTAAGGTAAGTCTTTTTCCATTTTAGTATCTGAAATAGCATGGAGCTAGGAAAAGGCTTCCCTCTTGTGGTGGGCAGTAGACAGTCACAGTCCCTCCTGGCATGTTGTCATGGGACATTACTAGAAGACCAATGGCAGAGGAGCTCTTGTGGTTGGTCTAGAACCCAGCAGGATCCATAACTCTTTGTCAATATAGAGCAATTTCTTGCTGGTGCTTCTTAAAACACAGGCTGGCTGTGCTTCACCTCCTCAGGGCTCTCTAGATGTCTTGGATTCAAACTATTGTGTCTGTCCCCACCAACCACCTAGGCACCATGCTAGAGTCCTTACCCATTTGTAGTCTTCCTCTCAGCTATAAGATTTCCATATTTTCCCTGTAAAAATTTCAAGAATGTGCCACTCTTCATCTTCTTTCTTTAGTGTCTACTCATTCTCTATTACTTTGGTTCTAGTTTTCTTAAAATTTTATGTTGTTTTTATCAGTATGTGATTTCCTTCATTACCAAACACAATTCCAATGATAGTTAAGAGAAGAATCATGTTCACATTTTGATTTTCTTATCTTCAAATGAGCAGCCACAGGGATCCTGGAGAATTTTGTATTCAAAATGACCTCTCTGTGGTGACTTTCCTTTCTGGAGAGATGGTGAGGTCTTTGCAATACATCACAGAGATGATTTACCTACCATTATATCTGATGACTGTGCTATGGAATGATGTTCACTTTCAGAAAGTTTCTTGCCCAAGTTGTTAAAACCATTCTTATCAATACTGTGCTTCAACTAGAATCAGATTGATGCTCACACAGTCATCACACAGTCATCACAGAGCACATTACTTTTTTTGCCAGAAACTATCTAGAAATGAACTTCCATCAAGGGTGTGTGTCTGTGAAGCCATCTGGTCTAACTGAAGCTCCCATTGGCTTTCATGACATAGTGGGATTTTTTTTAAACCCTCAAAAATTTGACAAATCACTGAGGGTCCATCCTCTAGAAGGCATTTACGAGCTCTGGAGCTCAGTCACTGGAGTCTGTGATTTTGGGCTATTTGTTTTAACTCAGTCTCATCTCTAATGTAAGGCAATGTCTCTTAGATATGGGAAGAGATTTAGATATAATTACTATATATTAATGATCTTAGTCATCTAACACCTTGAGCTCCTAGGCTTAAGTGATCTTCCCACATTGGTGTCTCAAAGTGCTGGTATGATTATTCCCAAGCTCTTTTCAACAACTAGATCTGGCTGAGTATAGTGGCTCAAACTTGTAATCTCTGCACATTGGAAGCAGAAAGAAGATGATTGCTTGAGATCCCATGTGTCTAGGTTTTCTGAAATGAAAAAAACCTTGTATTATTAATGGAAACTGTCAATAATTGGGCCCTTCCTCTCATCCTATTCTTTCACTGCCTGATTCAATAAAAACTCAAGAAATTCCAATAGTGCCTTCCAGAATGATACAATCTTCACCATAATCCTATCAGCATCTGAAGCAATTTGAATTGATAATGAATGCAGCTCCCCACATAATTAGATTTTGGTATCTCATTTCCTATACAAGATAGCTATATAAGAAGGCAGTCAGTAGGCCAGGTGCAGTGGCTC
>NW_007250019.1:0-1430 GCF_000164805.1 Carlito syrichta
AAACACCAATGTTGCTGGTGTCCTGATATGACTGATTCGTAATAATCCGCATGCTAAATTGCTCCGAAACATTTGGAGATCTCGAAGCCCTGATTCTTGTTTGTCCCATAGCAGACACCCTGGGTATTTTTTGGATTGAGGACTTGTACAACAAAGATTCTTTATTCTTCCTTAGTTACAGGCCGTGGAGTGTTCTGTACATGAGGACTCTCTTTCCCTAGATTCCTGTTTCAAAACCTAGATTCTTGTTTAGCCCTTAGTAAGATGCCATGTTGATTTTTTGATGGAGGCACGTGTAAAACTGATTTCTTCTTTTTTCTTAGCAAGAGGCCATGTCGTTTCTTGTATATGAGGACTGCTATTACCCACATTCATGCCTCGGATCCCTGATTCTTCTTTAGCTGTCAGCGAGATGCCCTGTAGATTTTCAGGACTGAGGACTCGTATAACCCAGATTTCTTATTTAGCAACAGTTGTGCAGTTGCCTGTATGTGAGTACTCCCTTTCCCAGATTCATGCGTCGAAACCCTGATGCTTCTTTAGACCCTAGTCAGACGCTGTGTCATTTTTTAGAGATTGAGAATACATGTCACCCAAATTCCTTATACTTTCTTGGGAAAAATCCGTGCAGTAGCCTGTATATGAGTATTTCATTTCCCTAGATTATGCTTCAAAAACCCTAATACGTGTTCAGCCCTTAGCAAGAAACCCAGAAGTTTTATAGGGATGGAGGACACGTGTAAACCAGATTTTCTCCTTAGCTAGAAATCATGTAGATTCTGTACATGAGGACTGCTATTACCTATGTTTGCAGCTTCTAAACCCTGATTCTTGTTAGCCCTCAGCAGATGGCCTGTTGAGTTTTAGGACTGAGGACTGCTATAACCCTGATTATTTTTCTTCCTTGGCAAAAGGTCCTGTATATTCCTTTATATTAGGACTCTCGTTACATAAGTCCTGGTTGGAAACTCTGAATCTTTTTTTGCCCTTTCCAAGATGCCCTTTAGGTTTTAGTGATTGAGGAACCGTGTAATCCAGATTCGTTATTCTTTCTTAGTGAAAGGTCATGTAGTTGCCTGTATATAAGGATTTCCTTTCCCAGACTCATGCTCGAAAACACCCTGATTCGTGTTTAGCCCATAGCAAGACGGCCTGAAGTTTTTTTGGGATTGAGGACATGAGTAACGCAGATTCCTTAATGTTACTTAGCAATAGGCAGTGAATTTTCCTGTATGTGAGGACTCCCGTTACTCAGATTCCTACTTCAAAAAAACCTGATTTGTGGTTACCTCTTAGGAAGACGGCCTGCAGTATTTGGGATTGAGGACTCATGTAACCAATATTCCTTATACTTCTTTTGAAATAAGAGGTGTAGTTTTCTGTATATGATGACTCCCATTACCCAGTATCCTGCTTCACTCTGCAGGATG
>NW_007250020.1:0-3232 GCF_000164805.1 Carlito syrichta
CCCAGGGAGCCTGCTGCCAGCTCAGGGACAGGTGGGCAGTTGGGTACAGGTTGCCAGGCCTGTGCAGGCCTGGGCGACCAGCAGGCTCAGCATGAGGCTGGGGGTGGGTGGGAAGGGAACTCACTTTCCCACTGGGAAGCTTTTCTGTCCTCTCAATCCATCCTAGTTTTTTAAAAAAAGGAAGCCGGGCTCAGTGGCTCAGTCTGTTATCCCATGCCTTTGGGAGGATGAGGTGAGTGGATTGCCTGAGCCCATGGGATCAAGACCCGCCTGGGAAGCGAGACCTCATCGCTACAATAAATCAAAAAATCAGCTGGGCATGGTAGCGAGGGCCTGTAATTCTGGCTACTTGGAAGGCTGAGGTGGAAGGATCGCCGGAGCCCAGCAGGTTGAGGCAGCAGTGGCTGGGAGCGGCCACTGCACTCCAGTCTGGGTGACAGAGTGAGACTCCAACTCAAAAAAAATAAAAAGAAAAGAAAAAAAGGAGACTACCTTATTCAGTGGATTCATGAATGGCCACTTATCCCTGGAGAAGTGTTTGGATAGCTGCAAACATCTTGTTTCCTTCACTTCTCATGTATGAAAATCCACCATGTCTACCGCATTTGGCAGAGCACTGTACATAAGTCCTTGAAACCTAAGGATTCCTCAGTAGTCAATGTAACTCCCATTATGATGTCAAAGTTCTTAGGCTGATGTCATCAATGATAATGTGACATGCTTGTTTCCCTGACTTTGCTTACATGTTTTACTTTAAAAATTAGCATTTTACGCAATAAACAGATTCAATGAAATAGCCATTAAGTTAACATCATTCTTCTCACACCTAGAAATTACAATAAAGAATTCATATGAAACCATACACAATCATGAATATCCAAAAGAATCCTTATCAAAAGACACAAAGCAGAAGCTATCACTCTTCCAGACTTCAAACTTTACTATAAGTTTACAGTTATCAAAACAGCCTGGTATTCATCCAAGAATAGGTACATAGGCCAATGGATCAGGACAGAGAAGGAAATCCTCAAATCCTCAACCAACTCATCTTTGGAGAAACCTCCAACTTTCATTGGGGAATGGAGAACTTATTCAGTAAATGGTGCTGGGAAAAGACTCACCACATGCACAAGATTAAAACAGGACCCCTAACAATCACCATACGTGTTAATTCTGAATGGAACAAAAACCTAAACATAAAAAACCAAATTATAATAATCTTAGAAAACACAAGAGACACCTTTATGGAAACTGGAACTGGGAACTAATTACTCTTCATAACCCTAAATGCCCATACCTCAAGAAGTATGTTAGACAAGTGGAATCTCCTCAAATTAATAAACTTCTGCAAAATAAAAAAACCCATCAAAGAGCAGGCATGCAGACCGCAGAATGGGAAAATCTATTCTCCACCTACATGTCTGACAAAGGCATAACATCTAGGATCTACAAGAAACTCAAACACTCAGAAAAACACAGAAAAAGAGTCCCTCTAAAAAATGGGCAAAATTTATGATTAGAGACTTCTCATAAGAAGAGATACGGGCAGCCAGCAGACATGAAAATGTGCTCAGCTTCATTCATCCTCAATGAAATGCAAATGAAAACCACATTGGAATACCACATGTCCCCTGGAAGCATGGCCATCATTAATAAAACAAACAATAACAGATGCTGGTAATGATTTGGAAAAACAAAATGCTTCTACACTGCATGTGAATTGAAAACTAGAGGAACCTCTATGGAAAACAGTGTGGCGGTTTCTAAAGGAACAAGAAATTGACCTACCATGTGACTCAGTAATTCCCCTGTAGAGAATAAACCTGGAGGAACTCAAATCATTTACCAAAAAGATACCTGCACAAGTATGTTGGTTGCAGCGCTAATCACAATAGCAAAAAACATGGCACCAACCATATTTCCCATCAAAGCTGGAATGGATAAAATAAGTGTGGTATATACATACAATGGAATATTATGCAGCCTTAAAAAAGGAGAGATGTAAGGAATTTGTAGAACGTTTGATGGATATGAGGTAGGTCATTCTCAGTGATTTGTCACGGAAACAAAGAACAGAGTTCCATATATTCTCCCTCATGAGCTGAACTTGATCAATTATACTGCTATAAAGAAAGTGATTGGTCATAGTGGAAAACTTTTAAGGGGGAGGGGTGAGATTGGCACTGGAGGGATGCTGCTAAGGGAGGGACGGGGATACCTCATCAACCAGGGACCCTACATAATCAATATTTGTATATCTAACACTGAATTGTACCCCACATTTTGTAAAAAAATTAAAATGAATAAATAAGTAAATAAATGAAAGCTGTAAAATGTGCACCTGACTTTATTTGTTTTATTCTATTTTTTAATTTTTTTACTTTAAAGATGGTTACCATTCAGGGTTGGGTATACAAATGTTCGTTATGCAGGGATTTGTTTTTGAAGAAGTGTATAACACTCCAATGATAACTTCTTTTCTTATTAATACGTTAGAATACACGGTACTTTTCTGCTTTCATCTTTCACAAGTAGTATGTTTCTCACATAAATGCTGAATGTTTTATTCTGCATGAATTCAAACTTGTTGAGATTCTAGATATATATAATCCTTGGATAACTAAACCTTGAAGATCAGTGTACCTAAGTGCTATTCAGAAGACAGAATGCATAACAAATCTTAATAATTTTAGACAATAAAACAGCATCATAATTTAATACAACTTTTTCTTTCTTAAAATTTGTGTACATTTCCTTGGTACACTCTGTATTTTCTGCTAGCTAATTTTGATTAAATGTTCTAGATATGCAATCCTTAGACAAAAAATTCCCCTACACATGTGAACATAAGAAATGTAAAACATCTCATGGAGGATGACTTCACATCATGGCCTACCAGGTACACATTATAGAAAATAAGGTTTAGGACATATCTACAATGGGTTTCGGCTACATTAACCATATATAACAGCCAAAAAGATGAATATCAAACACAGAGAACTGTACGAGGGGAGTAGTAAGTGCCACCAGTAATTCTAGGGAAGCCGATAACCTGGCCGCTCAATAGTTAAACCACCACAGGGATATCAACCACCATGTACTCAACCATGATGACAAGACCAGCAAGAAGTACTATTTAAGGTCACATTTACACCACACAAAGCCAGTATCACCGTGACACTGTACTGGTGAGGCTCACCAATGGGCTGGGGTCACACCACATGCAAAGGGG
>NW_007250020.1:4208-20577 GCF_000164805.1 Carlito syrichta
AGTTTCATTAATATCCACATATTCTTTATTGCTCTGTGATATTATATACATTTTTCATAATTTTCCTCTTTGGTCTGTCCTGAAGTTTCTGTATTCCCTTATCTAAATCTTAGGAAATCTCACTTTTAATCATCTATGAATGACAACTGTTATTATTATAAGAACCACCTCATAAATAAGGTACACAAAAGGAGAATTTTTAAAGAGTTCTATTTTGTTTCAAAAGGTTTTTCTTGAGATCCAACTCTCAGGCAGTTATACTGACCTAGAATTAGAATCCAGTCTTGATTTTGGTAAATAAGCACCCATCGGACTAACTAGCCTGAGTTACCTGGGAATTCTAAAGATGACGATGGTAACAGCTGCTACTATTGTCTAACAAATCAAACAAATGCCGATATGGAAAAATCTATTTCTCCCAGTTTCTTGTCTTTGCTCAGAGCAGATTCCTGGCAAGGGAGTCCGCTTTTGAAAATTGATAATGATACATTAAACTTGAACAGGTCAATCTGACCTTTCTGAACCTTAGTTTTCTTGCATAATAAAAGTAAAATGTTAAAACAATTTCTCTCAAAACTTCCTAGTCTAGGTCTTCAATGCTTGGAAATAGTTACAAGTGAGTACCAGTGCAGGCTCAGGGGAAAGATAAGGCAGGGGAAGGTTGATTCTATCTAGGAACAAGGTATCAACAAGACCAAATGGATCTTGTATCCATTTGTCTTGTGTACACATTGCCTGCGAAATCAGTTCCTCAGAGAAAGACCAAACTGCTCCAGCACTTAGAGCCACCGTACACTGTTTGGTATTGATTATCTCAGTGAAGATCGGTGTAACCGCCTTATTGATCGCTACACTCCGAAGATAAGGCTGCTCTAAAAAATGGGACAATGTAAGCATCTTCATAGGTTTTTGTATTACCTTCTTGTGTCCTACAGATAATTTCCAAAATCCAGCTTCCCTTGAAACTGCAAATTCGATACAGCTTTCTCGTCCCTTGGTGATCAATGCAGTTGACCTAACAGGAAGTGTCTGCAACTTCTCCAGAGTGTCTGCACCAGCTGTCAGTTCAGCATGGCTATTCCCAACTACCTTTGGCACCTCTTTCCAGCCACTCATGGGCGGTGCCTACCTTTGCCAACATTCCACCACGACTATGCTGTTTAGGGTTGCTGCCCAGAGTCAGATCTCCACTTCAGTTGCCTTTTATTCAGGTAGCTCTCAGTGGGATATCACAACAAGAACCGCAAATAATTTATCTACACTCAGTGACTTCACTGTGACTGTCACTGACCAGGGCACAGCTGGTCCTTCCATGTCTGTGGCAGCCCGGTATGATACAACTCTGTATGTCAATGCCATGGTCCCTCTGTATCCACCCATGTCTGCAAGCCTTGTTCAAGGGACAGCATCCCAAATTCCACATCAGACACATAGCCTGTCACTCCCCTATCAGGAAGGAGGCCAGATTCCTTACTACTGTCAAGGCACACTAGGTCCTCTAGTGTCTGGAGCATTTGTCCCCTATCCACAATCCTGCGGCTCTGTGTCAGACCCAGGATATAGCACCTCTGCTGCTCAACCACAAGTGGTGATGGTGCTAAAGGAGATTCACTCCATAAATATCCTAACATCAGCCTCCAACTCTGGAAACTACTACTCCGAGCCTCCTCCGCCCAGCACAGAAACACATTCTGAAGGTGAGTTCAAACAGTCAGAAGGAAGAAGAATGAGCTCAGCACACCGAAGGAGGGTAAAGCTGAATCTGACAAGCGGTGAGTCCACAGATCCGTAAAATTGGAGTTCCGGATTTCAACCGCTACTCGTGCTCTGTGTTCTCTCTTTTTAGACTCAATATGAGAATACCTGAATATGTCAGAAAGGGGGATATTATAATGGCCATCTATGCTACACGTAAGAGAGCCACAGAGGCACACCAGAGAATACCATGCGTTTTGCTGCCCTAGCTGATCCGTTCCCCTGTCCCACCACACTCTCATTAACATCCTTCCCTAAGGTTTTGCTTTAATGTCTTTGGAAAGCACTTCAGGAGTCTTCTTGTGATAGTGACACTTTCATATTTCTTAATTGACACCAGGATTTAAGGCCGATTACTCTGAAATACACCCCAAAGCAAGCAGGATTAGAGGCTGTCCTTACATAATGATTTCAGGAGAAAGAACTCAATACTCTGTCCTAGTTCACAATCCAAAGTCATCTTATTCTCTCAGGAGAGTGGAAAGAGTTGAAAAAAACACTTTAAGAAAATGCTAGGCTTTACAAAACACTTCATCTTTCAATATTATTTTCACTTTGACTTTGACTTAGAACAACACTGTGAAATACAACGAAAATTAGCAAACACCATTAAATAACCGGTTAAAGCTACAACAGCCACTGCCTCTCTCCCAATAAAGAGTCTTGAGGTGGTCCTTAAAAAGAGTTAGTCACAAGTGCCCGACCAACATGCGACGGTCGGTCCTTGAGTGCTGCATGGGTGTGTAGGGAGAATGTCTCACTTACCAGGGAATGACTTGTTTCTTCACTCCTTTCTAGTGTTGGAAACGTCCCAGGAGATTGAGCCTTCCCTTGATTTGCACACTTCAACTCAGACAATGGGTCCATTACCAAAGACAGAATTCCCCAAGTCCTGTGATAGCAAAGATATGGAAATAATTGAAGTTAGCTCATCACCTGAGCTTGGGGACAGTTGTGTGAAAGCTCCTATCCAGGAATCTACTAGGATAGATTCCAATCTAGGAGAAAGCAGCCAACGTCTTGAGGCTCAAGGCACACTTGAATGTGAAATTGGTTCTAGCAGCAGTTTTGCAGACATCAGCACGCTGGCGGAGGATAATCATTTTCCATCCCTCTTCGATTATGTAAAAGATCTTGACCTGCCCCAAAGCCAGGAACATTCACATAATAGGAATTTGACGGAGATCAAAACCAAGCTTTCCAAGCCTCTGGGTGTCTACCAGACCTCAATGGAAAATGAAGACCCTCCACTACTCCCTAGAGAAATTCCTGATATTCAGCATCTTCTGTCCAGCATTGATCCTCTTGGCCCTGAGGAACAACCTTGTTCTGAAAGTTCCAACCTACGAGAAAACAGCTTAAGTCTTGAGGACCTAGGGACACTTGAATGTGGAATTGGGTCTAGCAGCGGTTTTGCAGACATCAGCACGCTGTCAGAGGTTATTGGCCTTCCATCGCTCTTCGATTCCTTCAAACATCATGACCAGCCCAAAGGTTCCACAGGAATCAAAGCCCAAAATACCAGAGCCATCAAACTGAATCAAACGCAGGAAAACACAAGTCCCTCTAATGAAGGCAGGAAGAACAAACGCAAGATTTCCGAACCTATCCAAGGAGTTCCAGAGGCCAAAATCCAGCCAAAGAACCACGAGAGCCAGTTAGAGGAAGTAGTGCTTGTTTGTAATGTTACAGCCGGTGACGGGCCTCCTGCGGATGTGGCCAAGCATTCTGACATCACACCGCAGAAAGCTGCATCCAGTACCATTAGGAAAACGAAGGAGCATGGACACAAAAAGACCCAAAGAACCGGCGAAAGCAACAACAAGGAATCCGGAGAGAGTAAACAGTCGGGAAACACCAGCAAGGCAAAAGAGCCAAACCATCCCAAGATGAAGCGGAAAAATCATCTACCTGTGTTTAGCCCAGAGGACTTTAAAAAGCCTCGGACTGGTCTAGGCATGCATTTGCTGGAGTCCGTGCAGGTTTTCCATCCACGGGGAGAGACGATTGACAAGCAAACTGGAGTCTCTTCCTCCTGGACCCGGGGAAACTCAAGCTACAGCAGAGAGGCCAAGCCATCCCTTGCTCTCAAGACACAACTGGATACCCCACAGAAGGGTAAAGGTACTGAGCAAATGCAAAGCAAAGTCCCCAAACCAAGCAGCAATGCGGAAAATCAGTGGCCATCTCCCTCCCAGGACGAGCTTCCACCACCCGGGAAAGTCAAGTTGGTACCGCTGCCCTTTCCACCTCGGGACAAACCTCAAGCTACCCCTGATCCTCGACGGCCGCCGTCTCTGGCCGCATGTAGGCCTGCTGTGCCTTACTCTGCCAGACCTGTTATTACTAACTTGGCTCAGCCGACTGCAGACAGTCCATCCCAACCAGCTCCTACCCACACATCTTCAACGGGTCCTGCCGGAACAACTCGGCCCATTTCAAGCAACGAAACCCGATTCAGCTCGACAGCTTCAGTTCAACCTCCTATCCCTCAGTCCTCTACACTAAATCCCGGCCCGTACAAAATACCACCTCGCACTTCTCTCTACAAGAAGCCTGTTTTCCCTGCTGAGGCCAAGTTCCAGCCACCACTCAGGCCTCAAAACCATTATCTGCTTGAAGACTTCAGCTGCCAACCAAGGTCTTGGAGGAAACCGACTGTTCCTGAACCAGTCATGTCAGCAGCCATCACAGAAGAGCAGAGGTCCGAACGTGAGGCCAAGAAGAGGCAAGCTCAACAAGAACGTCAAAAGGCCGCCGCATATACCTCTCGGGGGAAAGTGCAGTTTTTTGTTCAGAGGGAAAACGATATGGAAATTTCTCAATACTATGGGTACAGAATCTAGATGTTGGGAAGATTGTTGGTATCCTCTCGGGTACCACCTAGTTTTCTATGCATACATAGATACAATTTCTCAATTTAAGTATATTTTAAAACTTAATGAAACTAAAATAGAATGTAAAAGAACTGTTCAAAGTGTGACTGATTAAGATTTTCTTGAGTTTGAGATTCTGTTATCTGTGGTTTTTCTTTGATAAATGTGGTGATCAAAGGTGCTCGCTCAAGCCTGTAATTCCAGAACTTTTGGAGACAGTGGTTACAGGACTGGCTGCTTGAGTATAGGGGTTCAAGACCAGCCCGGTAAACTAGGTGAGATCTCTTCTCTACAGTAACTTTAAGAAAGTAGTTAGGCATAGTGGCATGCACCTGTAGCTCCAGCTACTTGGAAGGCTGAGGCAGAAATACTACCTATGTCCAGTTGATTGAGACTGAGGTGACTGTGAGTGTGCCACTGCATTCTAGTCTTCCCAAAAAGTGACACTCTAACTCAAAAAAAAGAGAAAGAAAATAAGAAAAACGAAGGAGAGAAATAAAGAGAGATAGAGAGAGAGAGAGAGTGAGAGGGAGAGAGAGAGAGAGAGAAAGTGAGAAAGAGAGAAAGAGAAAGAAAGCAAAAAAGGAAGCAAGAAAGCATGAAAGAAAGAAAGTAAGGAAGAAAGGAAGGAAGGAAGGAAGGAAGGAAAAGTTGAAAGCTGATTTGGAAAATAGGGGAAGGGGAATACGAATTGAGGAAAAAGCAGAAAGATATTACCGGGTCCAGGGCTAGAGTGGCCAAAAGGAAGGAGATGTTATGGGTTTATGAAAGGAATCAGGAATGGAGATAACGGGAGAACTTTGACACAGAGTCTGGGTTAGCACGGAAAGCAATCCATTTGGACAAAGTTGGAGATGGCAGAACCTGTGTCTGGGTTGTCCATAAGAAATGTAAAACATCTCATGGAGGATGACTTCACATCATGGCCTAGCAGGTACACATTATAGAAAATAAGGTTTGGGACACATCTACAATAGGTTTGGGCTACATTAAGTATATATAACAGCCAAAAGATGAATACCAAACATAAAGAAATGTACGAGGGGAGTAGTAAGTGCCCCCAGTACTTCTAGGGAAGCCGATAACCTGGCGGCTCAATAGTTAAACCACCACTGTTTGAAGCCTCCACAGAACTGGGGCTGGGATATCAACCACCATTTACTCAACCATGATGACAAGACCAGCAAGAAGTACGATTTAAGGTCACGTTCACACCACACAAAGCCAGTATCGCCGTGACACTGTACTGGTGAGGCTCACCAACGTGCTGGGGTCACACCACATGCAAAGGGGCAAGGCCCCAAAGTGGAGCTTCAGAGGAACACCAAAGTCCTTTGTGTTTTTAAGTGCCTGTAGCGACCCACCTGGCTTTCACAGCACAGTGTTTGGAGGTTACCGGCACATAAGATCAAACTTCTGGAAGGGCCTAAATGTTAGGTTGAGGGGCCCCCACTATGTCTCCCTCCATGAAACCAGCTGGTGGAACCTCCTTGCCATCAACTGAAGTGCAGGAGAAAACTCGGTCTGGAGTGTACCTTTCCATGGGATGAGAGAGGTGTGCACATTGTGTCACCCCCACAGCCACAGGATGCCGGAGTCCAAGAGCCCTTAGGTAAACGTGGGTATCAACCAGTCATAGTGAAAGGCAGAGACGGTTGGGTGCAGTGGAGGGAGGGCCGGAAAGGAATCAAGGGGGTGAAAAAGAGGATGAAGCAGTGCATCACCAACCTGGAAGATCAGTGATTACTTTAACACTTTTTGAGATTCAATTTGCATAACAAAATGATACAATTCTGTGGCATTCGGTACATTCATGAGTTGGTACAACTATCGGATCGATTTCATTTTTCATCCCCAAAAGAAAAACCTGTACCTATCAGCACTGAGTCATTCCCTCTTCTATCCTCCCACTGGCCCCAAGGACCCACCAGTTCCTGGGGATTTGCCTTTTCTGTCGATTCAAATAAATGGAATCAAATATGACATTCGGTATCTGGTTTTTTCTCTGAGCAGAACAGCTTAAAGGTGTATCTATGCTCCAGTGCGTGTCACTATTTCATCCCTTTTCTTTACTGTATAGTATTCTATAATATGGCTATGGACCATTTGCTTATCCACTCATCAGCTGCTGGACATTTAGGTTGTTTCCCCTACTAAGTGACACTGACTGAGATTTTATTCTCTGCCAGTTATCACCTGGCTCAATTCATCCCATTTTCGAAAAGAAGGCGAGTATATTAAGAATTTGCTGAAGATTAGAGCTAGGAAGTAGGAGAGCTAGGATTTGAACTCAGGCATTTAGACCTCAGAAGTAACGGATTCACCGTAGAACATGAGAAAGATACAAATGGCCGAAATTCACCCACTTCTCAGTATTTCAAATACATCCACCTCCCCTCTCCCTTAGAGACATCTACTTTTGCCACTTTGAAATTTAGTTCAGGGAAATTATTTATTTCTACCCCAAATTGATTGTTCACGAGGGATTGAAGAATCTGTCCTACTGATTTGAGATATCTCTGTATGTTATACTAAATCCCATAGGTATTTGCATTACTGGATGAATAATTAGCCAGGTGTTTTGCCTTTTATAGTCACCATTGCTCTAGAATACTTTTTATCTCCTTTTGATGTTCACAATGTTTTACTTGTTTTTAAGACATTACGCATTATGTTCCTTCATTTTTCTCTTCTTTATCAGTTTATTTCTTATTTACTTATTTTTTGTTTTTGACTTGGGTTTTCACACAGTTTCCCAGGCTGGAAAGCAATGGCACGATAAGGGCTATCCAAAGCCTCCAACTCATGCACTGAATCTATGCTCCTGCCTCAGCCTCCCTAGTACCTGAGAATAGAGGTATGTATCACCACACCAGACATTGGCGTGAGTGTGTGCCTGATGATGTCTGGCTGTGGTGTCCAGGTTAGTCTCAACTCCTGGGTTCAAGCTATCCTCTCCCCTCAACTTCCCAAAGTGTTGGGATTACTGGCATTAGCTGCCTTATCCAGGCTGCTTAACAAAGTATCAAAAACACGGTGGCTTGCTTTCCAGATTTCCTGATTTTGCTCCCTTTCTTGACTTTTATTCTTTGTGTTTCTTGTTCCTCCTGACAGTTTCTCCTCTGTGATAAGCTGCATCCCAGAAAGGAACCGTGGCTTCTCAGGTTCAAGAGTGTAGAAGGGCTGGGCTGTGACAGCCCTTCAGATTCTACTACTGGCCCCTGTAATGACTTACTTTGGGACCGGGCACTCCCCTCAGCATTTCAGCTGTTCTCAAACTGGCTCACTTCACTTTCCAGTGAACACTGGCTGGCCCTATAAAGACCACCTGTTGGCCACTTTCTCCTGTGCTGATGGTCATACCGGGCAGGTCTGGTGCCTGTTGGTTTGGCCCACCTTGTGATGGGGATCAGAGGAAGAACTTTGTCCTCCAGTGTGGGGGTAAATACTTCACAGGTTTTGGTTTTCTTTGAGACATTTCCGTGAGAGGATATCAAGAGATTCAGACACTCACTGCTACACCTCCATTTGGCCAACCCCACCTGAAACTCTCATGTAACTATGTGAAATGCAGACGCCCTGCTTCTTTCAGTTTCCTGAAGCAGAGCACCATTTGCCCCAAGCTAGTGAAGACTCTGAGGCTAACAAGTCTTTTGGATTCCCACTGTCTACCATGGGACAGCAAGTCTGTTCTTGCTCCACCCATGCCTTGAGTGAAAGTTAAAATAGCCTCGTCGACTTGTGGGTTGTGAGGCATTTGGCCATGGTCAGAAGTGAAAGAACCCTGCTGGGCCATAAATCAAGCATAAGCAAATTTCAAAAGATCCCATGATCACGGATGGGAAGAATCAACATTGTGAAGATGTCCGTCCTACCTAAGGTAATCTACAGATTTAATGCAATACCCATCAAATTACCAGCAACAATCTTCTCAGACCTAGAAAAAATTCATATGGAAACACAAACCACCAACAATAGCCAGAACAAAATTCACTAAACAAAAGAAAATATATAAATTTTAAAAAAGCAAGTGGTGTCACTTTACCAGACTGCAAACTTTACTATAATGCTGCAATAATCAAAACAGCTTGGTATTGGTACAGGAACAGGCATATAGACCGATGGAATAGAACTGAGATTACAGAAGCAAAACCTCAATTTGTCAACCAACTCATCTTCCACAAAGCCTGCAGCACCTACCACTGGGGAGAGGAGAACCTATTCAGTAAATGGTGCTGGAAAACTGGCTGACCCCATGCAGAAGACTCAAACGAGACCCCTATCTACCCCCATACACAAAAATTTACTCTAAGTGGATCAGAGACCGAAATGTGAAACCTCAAACCCTAAGAACCTTACAAAATGCAGGACACACCCTTATGGAAATGGGAAGTGGGATCCCATTCCTGCACAAAACACAAAACGGACGGGCCATAAGAGATAAGATAGATAAGTGGGACCTCATTAAACTGACAAGCTTCTGCAAAGCCAAAGAAACCATCAGGAGAGCAGGAGACAGCCTACAGCCCAGGAAAAAGTATTTGCCAACTCCATGTCTGACAAAGGCCTAACATCTTGGATCGACAAGGAACGCAAACGTGCTGAAAAGAAAAAGATACCCTCACTTTATTTATGTATACATTAATTCATTCATTTATTTATTTACTTATTTATTAATTTTCATTTGGAGTCTCACTCTGTCGACCAGACTGGAGTGCAGTGGCCGCTCCCGGCCACCACAGCCTCAACCTGCTGGGCTCTGGCGATCCTTCCGCCTCAGCCTTCCGAGTAGCCGGAATTACAGATGCGCACTAGCACCCCCGGCTAATTTTTTGATTCTTTTGTAGAGATGAGGTCTCGCATGCCCAGGCGGGTCTCGAACCCTCGGGCTCAGGCAATCCACTCACCACAGCCTCCCAAAGGCGCGGGATTACAGGCTGAGCCACCGAGCCCGGCTACCCTCACTTTAAACACTTTTCTTTCGAAGCATGCAGAAGAACTCATTTCAAACGACTCATTTTTCTTGGCAACAGAGCATACCTGTCTTCAAAAAGACCACTGGTGGTGCTCCAAACCACAGACTCATTTTCCTGTTACCAGTTATACGGTAGACTTCCTCTGATGGGGCATCTTCTTCAACAGATAATTCCGACTCCAACTGAAAAGAAACATCAGTGGTGTGCATTCACTATACACAAACGTAAACAGTCCCACAACCATTGGTCCACTTCCCTTTATCTGAATGAGCTCGGCTCACATTGTTTTCTTCCTAAGAATTTACTTGCCAAATATGTTTCTCATTTTACTTCCCCAATGGGTTCACAGCAAAATTTTCACATGAGCAATTTGTGTTTAGCACCCACTTCATTTCTGCTCTCAGGGCATTCTCGTCCCTAGTCTTTCTCCACACAGGCTATTTTGGTGTCTTCAGCTTGGAGCTCAACTAGGCTCTCCTTGAGAATCTTGCTCATCTTTTGTTTTTTTTTGTTTTTTGTTTTTTTTGAGTTGGAGTCTCATTCCGTTGCCCAGGCTGGAATGCTAGAGTGCAGTGGCACGCTCACAGTCACCCAGAATCGACCTGCTGGGGGATGGGAAACCTCAGTCTTCCACGTAGCCAGATCTAGAGAGAGATTCCAGCACCTGAAGAACACTCCTGCAGCTGACGAAGAGCCCTAGTCCTGAGCAGCTACACCTGCACAGGACAAAAAAAATCCCACCATGTGAGAGAGCAACCCTGAATCTGAGGGAGAAAGCCGACCTTATACAGAGTTCCTTCACCTGAGGGAGAACCAAGCAACTGATGTAGGGCCCTGGAACCTAAGGAAAGTTTCTGCACATGAGGGAGAGTCACTGCTCACCAGGGAGAGAGCCAGCTCCCGAGGAGAAGGTCTTGTGCCTGAGGAATAGTCCTGCATTGAGAAAGAGCCCTGCACCCGACCGAAGGCTCCTACGTCTGATCAACAGCTCCAGCACATGAGGAAGAACTCTTCAACATGATTAAGAGTGCTAAAAAGGAGAAAGTCCTCCTGCGCCTGAAAAAGAGTTCCTGCACCCTAATGGGTCTCCTGCACCTTAAGGCGAGGCCCATCATCAGGAATAAGCCATGCAGCTGATTAGAAAGTCCAGCACGTCAAGAAGGGCCACTGCTCCTAAGAACCCTATACCTGTAGACGAACTCTGGGAGAATCCCTGCCCTTGAAGTAGATCACAGCATCTAGGGAAGAGCACTGCACCTGAAGAAGATTCCTGGACCTGAATAAAGGGGCTGAACTTGAGGGTGATCCCTGCAGCAGTACAATGGCCGCCCCACCTGAGAGAGACTCCAGTACCTGATGAAGAGCCCTTGCAACTGGAGAAGGTTCCAACACCTAAGGAAGTGCCCCTGCACATGAAGGAGAGTCATACCAACGGGAAGCCAGCATGAATCTGAGAGAGAACACTGACCTTCTAAAGAGTCGCTGCACCTGAGGCAGATCCGTGCCCCCAAGATAGAGCCCTGCAATCCGAGGAAGAGCCCAACACCTGAAGAAGAGCCCCTGTACCTGGTGCACACTTCCTGCACCTGAAGGAGAGCCACTGTCCATATGGGAGAGACTAAGCTTGGGAGAAGAAGTTCCTGAACCTTAGGAAGACACCTGCACCTGAGAAAACGCTCCCGCACCTGACGGGGTCAAAAGAAGATGCACGAAGAATTTGGGCTTACCTCCCTTCAGATCCAGGTGCCATCAGAACAGGATTTGAGAGGTCCTGGTGTCTCTAATCTCACTCCGGGGAGTTGGCCTTGGATCTGCCTATACCACAGCGTAGTCACCTGTCAGTAGATATTGAGGTCGTTAACACATTTTAGCCATTAAAAACAAGGTTATATGAACTGTCTTATACAAAACTTTTGTTCCTATGTCATATGTCTTTCAAAGGTATTTCTAGAAATAACATTGGATACCAGTAACTCTCCCTTCAAAATCTGTCATATTACTTCACCAATCATTGCATATAATGATACCAATGCTAGTGATAGTGGTTTTATTTCTTGAGGACTTCCTTTGTGCCAGGCATTATATTAGTCACTGTTCATGCAATATCTTGTTTAAGCCACCCAAGACTTTAGCGTGACTGTCTGCAAAGTGGGGAAGGCGGCAGTAACTCCCACGCTGTGATCCCTTTTGGGAGAAGAGAGAAAGTATCCCGTGTTTCTCAAGTATAAAAATGCAGGATGGTAAGTTGTCTGCATGGTCCAGGGAGCCAGAGGTGGAAAATTATGGCCAAAGAATTGTGGCCAAAGACCAGAAGAGGAAAGATTTGCAGACAGCTGAGTTCCACCACTCTAGTGTTTGCTGCCAGTGGGCAGAGGACATCTTTCTTAAACATGAAAAAGATGTTCAAGGGCATTGGAAAGAAAACTGTTGCTCTGGCAGTTTAAAGAAAGTAATGCACATTATTGGACGAACGCAAGATCAGGGCCTAGCTCAGAAACAATGCCTAAAATCAGGGCTTAGACAGGCGAGCAGAAGAGACATCAGGTTCAAATTGTCTCAGTCTGATCCTGTCCAAGAGATGGGATTCCAGAAGGAATTAAAAAACTATGACCACACATCATTTCCTATGAGGTGCACTCAAAGAACTTCAACCTGTTCTTCAAGTTACAAAAAGAGTTCCTTAATCCCTTCCTTTGGTCCTTAAGAGGAGCCGTAAATTCACTCATCAGATCCACTGACATGGTTGCCCGATAAGTAAGTATAATTGCTCAACCTAGATGGTCCTTTCCCTATTCCTCAGTTATTTACTGGATACATAACATATATATATATATACACACACACACACACACACGTATACAATATAAACAACACTGTAAACATATAAAAATGATTTTTTATATTAATGAACACCTACAAGAACATTGAGATGACTCCCTAACATAACAGCCTGGAGGAAAGTGGGACTATCATGTCTATCCTGCAAGATTTGTTACTCCCCTGAGCTCAGTCACTTGGGTGCTGCACTAATGTTCCTGCCAACTCTTTCCAACCAGTCCTGTCAGCTTGTTGGGAATCTGACCTCCCTATTGGCTGGCTCTGACCTTTCAACTGCCTTTTTAGTGACATCATTCCCCCACCAAACCTACCCCCACCTGGTAGAATTTTGGGGGTACCATGAAGTTGCCTGTAAACACATTTGAATCATCTCAAGTGACCAGTGACCAGTGACTTTCCTATTGGACACATGCACACTTGCACTTCAGCTACTCACACAATTTCTAGTACCAACTACTCATCTCTTATCTCTATAATTGGTGTTTCCTCTTCTCTGACCATGTCAGGTAAGAAAAGACACTTTTAAGTTTTTCATTAGATTTCACTCCTAAATTCAGTAGTAGTCAAAAGTGCTGGCACTATGAGACCAAGATTTGACCTAGAAATCTAGAGATGTAATTTCAGTTTTGGTTTGGATGGTCACTAGCTGTGTGACTATGGGTAAATCATTTACATGATTTTGTGAGACAAATTCTGTTTCCTCATCTGTTATACGAAGTCATGATTTTTTATTACCTTTAATCCCCTTCTTTTCAAACCCTGAGTTTTATGGGAGGTACATAAAAACAATAAAATCAGAGACTTTTTAAGACAGTGTTTCAAGAGAAACATAGAAAACCTAGGTGGTATAGAAAACTTGCAATACATTTAAGAGGTTTCATCAGTTATATACTCCTACAATTAATATTTCAACTTTAGTATTTTAAACTTAGTGATGTTCAAAAAGTCATACTTCCATGTTTTGGCACTTTCCATTTAAACTGGTTAAAAAAGAAAATAATGGGCTAGAGAACACTGGGTTATAAGGTTGTCTATATTCCTGGTTAAGGAAATTTGGGACCGTTTCATTAAGCACCGACCAACAGGAACTGACATAAGAGAAAATACAAAATGAGGGAAGGAAGAATATTAGAATGAGACAGAAATGTTTTTGAAGAAAAAAAAGTAATTTGGGATAGAATGTGTGGAAACCTAATCAGAGGAAGAAAAATGACACTGGTTTTTCCAGATGCTTAGATTAATGGACTAGGAAGGAAACTAAGGTCAGAATAGATTAACATGTTTTAGGAGATACAACCTATCAAAAATGTTATGTTCAACTGTTTGGCGCTTTCCTATTGTCTCTCTGAACAAGAAGAAAGTTGACATTATTATTATTATTATTTTAAAGCAGGATTTATGGAAAGGAGAGAAAAGTTCCCACAGTTGGAAGGGACCCAGGGGGGGTTGCCTAGTTATAATTTTTTTAAAATATGGAACACTTCATGTATTTGCATATCACCCTTGCCCAGGGTCCATGCTAATCATCTCTGTGTTGTCCCAACTTTAGAATTTGTCCTGCCAAAGTGAGGATGACACTGGACCATTTTAAATATAAATCTATTAGAAATATGTTTTGTAAATGATACCCTCTCTAAGCCACAAATTAATAAAGATGGTTATGTAGAAGGCTATGGAAAATAAATTTGAAATATTTCATTTCCTCTGATTTTTAAACTGTATAAAGTTTTCCCCTATTACCAATTATTAAAACTTTTAGATTAAATATTAACTTTCATCAGAAGGACAAATTCCTTTTTTTGGAAAGTAGCTTTAAAGTAAAAGTTGATTTTCATCTTTACAATAATTGTATTCATAAAAGAGAGTACATACCAATTAACCAATAACTGTTTTTAGACTGAGAATAAAAAGGAATACCTACCTAAGAATAAAAAGTCACATCTCTAATTCCACTTGTATCCAAAACAATGTTTTGGAATTATTTGGGTTGTTTAATAAATTCCAGCAATCTTTTTTTTTTTAAACTTTGAGAATGACATTTTCCTAATGTTAAAGATGATTATATCTAGGTTTTGATGATAAATATAAGAAAATTTCATGATGGCTTTTAAATATTCTTTTCTGCTTATCAGGCTATGCTATCATAAATATCCATTCTTGCTATGATTAATATCTGTCAATGCTGGGTAAAATTCAGAGATTAAAGGAGAGTGGACCTCCTTTACACCTACAGTCTTGCCCTCTACTTTCTGCCCGTTTTGTTTTCCGTCTGCAGTACCAGGTGCCAGTTTGTATTGAAACATTTGTCTACATATATTATGTCTATCTGTACATTCATAATGACTATATATTGCTGCTTGCTACATGCTTTCTACTCACACATCTTGCTGTCTATTTGTACTGCTTAGAAATTCATTCCAAATCACCTTCTGTTGGTGTGTTGTTCCTTGGTTCATACATTCATTAAAATAGATAGTAGTTAGTTTTATAATACTGCCTATACAAATAACAGAACTTCATTTATTAGTAATTTACTATACTTTGATGCTTGCTACATAGCTTGAGTTTCATTAATATCCACATATTATTTATTGCTCTGTGATATTAGATATATTTTTCATAATTTTCCTCTTTGGTGTGTCCTGAAGTTTCTGTATTTCCTTATCTACATCTTAGGAAATATCACTTTTAATCACCTATGAATGACAACTATTATTATAAGAACCACCTCATAGATAAGTTACCCAAAAGACAGTTTTTAAAGAGTTATTTTTTATTTCAAAAGGTTTTTCTTGAGAGCCAACTCTCAGGCAGTTATACTGACCTAGAATGAGAACCCAGTCTTCATTTTGGTAAATAAGAATCCATCAGACTAACTAGCCTGAGTTACCTGTGAATTCTAAAGATGACGATAGTAACAGCTGCTACTATTGTCTAAGAAACCAAACAAATGTCAATATGGAAAAATCTATTTCCCCCAGTTTCTTGTCTTTGCTCAGAGCAGATTCCTGGCAAAAGAGTCAGGTTTTGAAGCTGATAATTATACTCACATTAAACTTGCACAGGTCAATTTGACCTTTCTGAACATGAGTTTTCTCACATGTATAAGGAAAATGTTAAAACAATTTCTCTCAAAACCTCCTAGTTCTAAAGTCTTCAATGCTAGGAAATAGTTACAGTGAGTACTAGTGAAGACTCAGGGGAACGATAAGGCAGGGGAAGGTTGATTGTATCTAGGAATAATGTATCGACAAGACCACATGGGTCTTGGATACACTGGCCTTGTGTACACATTACCTGCAAAATCAGTTCCTCAGAGAAAGACCAAACTGCTCCAGCACGTACAGCCAACATACACTGTTTGGAATTGAGTATCTCAGTGAATATTGGTGTAATAGGTTTATTGATTGCAACACTCCTAAGATAATGCTGTCCTAAAATATAGGACAAAGTAAGCATTCTCATAGGTTTTTGCATTATCTTCCTGTTTCCTACAGATAATTTCCAAAATCCAGCTTCCCTTGCAACTGCAAATTTGATACACATTTTTTCGTCCTGTGGTGAGCAATGCAGTTTCCCTAACAGGAAGTGTCTGCAACTTCTCCAGAGTTGCCTGCTCCAGCTGTCAGTTCAGCATGGCTATTGCCATCTGTCTCTGGCACCTCTTTCCAGCCACTCATGGGTAGTGCCTACCTTTACCAACATTCCAGCACAACTATGCTGTCTAGGATTGCTGCCTAGAGTCAGATCTCCATTTCAGTTGCCTCTTATTCAGGTAGTTATGAATGGGATATCACAAGAAGAACCAAAAATGATTCATCTTCACTCAGTGACTTCACTGTGACTGTCATTGACCAGGGCACAGCTGGTCCTTCCATGTCTATGACAGCCCAGTATGATAGAACTTACTATGTCAATGCTATG
>NW_007250021.1:0-9943 GCF_000164805.1 Carlito syrichta
AATCTTAGACTGAAACAACAGCGAATGTAACCATGATATGTCAAAATATGGCAGGGAAGGTAGCACAGGTAAGACATCGATAGATAAATTTCCCATAGGCTGCTTTTAGGAAGCATTCGGACACTTTAAAATTACATTTTACTGTAGACCATTTTGGCAGTTTTCCCACCTTTTGGCAAATCAAAAGAAAACCTCATAAGATGTAAGAATAGGACAACCCATAATAATAATCACGAAGAATCTTTCAGGACCGGTCGGAGGCTCATTCCCATGATCCCAGGACTTTGGGAGGAGGAGATAACAGGATTTCCTGAGCATATAGATTTCAAACCATCCACAGCAACTTGGTGAGCCCTCATCTCTCCAACAATTAAAAAAATTGTCCAGGCATGGTGGTGCACACTTCTGGTTCCAGCTACTTGGAAGGCTGAAGTGGAAGGTTCGCAAGTACATTGAGGTGACTGTGGTCATGAGTGTGCCATTGCTCTACAGCCAGGGGAAACAGTGAGACTCTTACTAAAAAAAATAAAAGCCAGGCTTGGTAACTCAAGGTGTAATCCCAGCACTTTGGAAGGCCAAGGCAGGAGGACTGCATGAACATGCGGGGTTGAGGCAAGCCCGGGCAATTTGGTGAGACCTTGTCTCTACAATAAATAAAAACTTAGCCAGGTGTGGTAGCACATGTCTGTAGTTCACATAACACAGGAGGTGGCCACAAAATTATTGATTAATAACATTATGTGACAGAGTGATATTCCAACTAAAAACATATATATATATTCAAGTGCTGTATCACATAAACAAAGATCTGAGTACTACCTGTACTTACTCATAGTTGGACCCAGAACAATTACCAGAATGCTATAAGAAAGTGATTGGCACTAGTGGGACTCTGACATGGTGGGCGATACAACATTAATAAGGGCAACCAAACTTTACATGTACAATGACAGCTTATGACCTGACACTGAACTGTATCCTACCTTTTATTTCATTCTATTTTATTTTTTTGAGTTGGAATCTCTCTCTATCATCCAGAGTGGAATGTAGAGTCACACATCCGGTTATCGTAGCTTCACCCTATTGGGCTCCAGTGATCCTTCTGCCTCAGCCTTCCAAGTACCCGGAACTACAGGTGTGTGCTACCACACCTTGCTAATTTTTGATTTATTGTAGAGATGAGGTCTCTCCAAGTTGCCCAGGCAGGTCTCAAACCCACGGTATCACTCAATCCACTCACCTAGGCCACCCAAAGTGCTGGGATTACAGGCTGAGCCACCAAGCCCGGCCATACCCTACATTTTAAAATAAAATAATAGAAAAAAGAAAAGAGAAAACCACAGAAACCGGTCTCCCTGGATAAGGAAAATGTCAATGCACAATTTCTATTCCATATTAAGAATTTCAAGTTATTTCTTTGTAGAAATATCACAATTGAATTGAAATGTAAAAATCAGCAGGGCTCTAGAGTCGGTGACAGAGTGAGACTCCAATTCAAAAAAAAAAGTCAAATTATAAAGTGTAAAATATTTCTGAAATACATGAATAATAGTAGAAATAGAAAATAATGAAAATTCATGATTGGGAAGATTAAGTGGTATTATTAAGTCAATAATCCTCTAATCACATTATCAATTGAGTTTGATACTGATATACAAACAGCTGTTTGTACTCTGAGGAGAACAAATTGTTTTGCAAACAATATTTAAATGGAAAATCCATAAAAATTTGAAAGACTTTATTATCCATAATAAGGACTTGAAAATAGCCGGTGTTGGTGGCTCAGCCTGTAATCCTGTGCCTTGGGAGGCTGAGGTGAGTAAATGACCTGACCCTACGGGTTCGAGACACTCGCCTGGCAACTTGGTGAGACCTCATCTCTACAACAAATCAAAAAATTAGCTGGACGTGTTAGCGTGCGCCTGTAGTTCCGGCCACTTGGAAGGATGAGGTGGAAGGATCACTGGAGCCCAGCAGGTCAAGGCTGTGGTGGCTGGGAGCCGCCACTGCCCTCCAGTCGGGGTGAGAGAGTGAGGCTCCAACTCAAAAAAAGAAAAGTAAAACAGTGTGATAGTGACTAAAAAAAAAGACTGGGGCCAGGCTCAGTGGCTCAGCTTGTAATCCTGAGCTTTGGGAGGCCAAGATGAGTGAATTGCCTGAGCCCGCAGGTTCGAAACCCACCTGGGCAACTTGGCGAGACCTCATCTCTACAATAAATCAAAAAAATTTGCCGGGCATCGTAGCACGCGCCTGTAGTTCCAGCTACTTGGAAGGCTGAGGTGGAAAGATCACCATAGCCCAGCAGGTTGAGACTGCGGTGGCTGACAGCAGACACTGCACTCCAGTCTGGGTGACTGAATGAGACTCCAACTCAAATGAAAGACTGAAAGTGGAATACTGCTGGGGGAGTGTGGGGCATATCTCATCAACAAGTGTACCTGCATAGTGGACATGTGTATACATAGCACTGAATTGTACCCCACATCTTAAAATAAATAAATAAAGACTGAAAAATCAAGGGAATACAGTTTTAATGTAGAATAAGATATATATGAAGGACGGACATGGTGGCTCATGAGTATAATCCCAAAACATTGGGGAAAAGAGGTGAGAGGATTGTCTAAGCCCATAAGTTTGAGAACAGCTTGGACAACTTGACATGACTGCTTCTCTACAATAAATCAAAAAGTTACCTGAGCATGGTGGTATATATGCTTGCAGTTCCAGCTATTTGAAAGGCTGAAATGGAAGGATCACCTGAGCACAGCAGGTCGAGGCTACGGGGGATGGAGGATGGTACTGCTCTCTAGCTTGGGTGACAGAGTGAGACTCCAACTTAAAAAAAAAGAGATGAGTATCAACCAAGGTTTTCATGCTCTGAAATCATGGCATTCCAGTAGGAAAAGAGACACAGTCCCTGACCTGGAACACATTTACCTGAGAACCAGTCTATTTTTGCCACAACTGCCTCTGGCATTTCTCGTCAGATGAGATTATCTGGACAAGTCATATCGACAAGTTGAAGATATGCCTTTATATTTTAAAAATTAAATTACATGTATTTTTTTTTAGTTCGAGTCTCACACTGTCGCCAAGACTAAAGCCCAGTGGCACACTCCCGACCACTACAGCCTCATCTTCTGGGATCCAGTGATCCTTCCACTCAGCCTTCCAAGTTGCTGGAACTACAGGCATGTGCTACCATGCCCAGCTAATTTTTCATTTATTGTAGAGATGAGGTCTTGCCAAGTTGCCCAAGTGGGGCTCGAACCTGCAGGCTCAGGCAATTAACTCACCTCAGTCTCCCAAACTGTGGGATTACAGGCTAAGCCACCGAGCCCAGCAAATTACAGGTATTTTATGAGTCTGAGTATCACTCCGTAACCCAGGCAGGCAGGAAGTGTCTCCACAGATCTTATCACCATCTTGACCTCCTGAGCTCAACAGATTCTCCCTTCTCAGGCTCCCAAGAATCTGAAACTACAGGCATGCACGACCACTCTTGGCTAAATTTTATCAGCTTTTATAGCTACATGGATGTGCTATGTTGTCCAGGTTAGCCTCAACTTTCTGTGTTCAAGCAATCCTCTCCCTTCTCTCTCCCTCATCACTGACCTGGACTAAAACCCCAAAAAGTACACAAAACCCAAGAGGGGACTTGGCCCCTCAGCTTCTCAGTTTTAATGGTCCTCTAAATAAAGCCACAGCTCCTGTTCCAACCCCTTGTCTTTACGTTGGCTGTCCAACCAGGCAGAACCATGTTTGGACCTGGTGACAAACTGCCAATGATCCTCGAAAGGACAGACCAAGAGTGGGAAGTCATTTTTATCTTGTTCTGAAACCCTGACTCAATAATGAGAAAGTAGAAGCTATGCTTTTGCAGAAATGCACACTTCAGGTATAATTAACTTTAGCGACTTTGTCTTTTCAGAAAAAACTTTCAGTTATCTGAGGGCTCTCATAGTGGCTATGATGATATAGACAGACATTAACGGGTCTCTGTGTCACAGGATCTTCAAGACATCCACAGGTGGTCAACAAGGAAGTCATGGCAGTCACGTGCAACCTCTCCAAGAAAAGGATTTAAGCCAGGACTATGGGGGCTACAAGTCCACACTCACCTAGAGTGTAGGCCCACTCCCTGTCTGTGGAGGGTGAACTTTTCTTAAATAAATCTTTTCTACTCTCACCTCTGTGTGTTTCAATTCTTTGCAATTTACTCGGATCTCTGGGTTTCAAGCGCGCACCTCCGGCTTGCCAGCCCCGGAGGAGCTGTGCCCCTTGCTCCATCCATTTTCTCTTACCCTGTCCAGTACCCTAACAACCCTGATGACTTGGTCTAGGGATTTCCACCTAGATATTCCAGATCAGGCGACTATGAGGTTGTCCCCCACCGGCACCAGCCTGTGGCAGGCTTCCCCCTGCTTCTTCTCCAAGCCTTTTCCCCCAGGCCCTCAGGAGACCCAAGACCACAAGCCCTGACTGGGACTTAGGGATTCACGAGCAGCTGTTGGCCCATGGGAACTCCTTAACACTGTGCTGAAGCATCCGTTTACCTTCTAGGAGGAGAGAGGGACAGGGCCAGGACCACAGCCCCTTCCCCAGGGGCCCCCATGTCGGTCAGACCCCCCATGACACTCCTGGGTCACACACATACGCAGCATGGGTTTTTCTGGAGAAATCACTTGTAGGGCGGGATCGCCATGGGGACAGAACCCTGGGGACCGAGCCAGACCCACCCTGTGAAGAGGGGACCGGGGCAGAGCCGCTGGAGGGCACAGGTCCAGGATCAGAATTGAGGGGGAGGCCAATCTGCCACAACCGAGTCATCCGTGTCCATCCTGCCTCTCGGTCTCGCACCACACCCATACTCACCATCTCCTGGCTTCTGGGTGTCCCAGGATCTTCCTTACTGACTCCCTGGACCTGCATTTCACAGGGAGAAAGGGGAAGAATCAAAGACACGAGGCACTTTACGAGATGATGCGGCACTTCCGCAGGCCTCGAAAACAAAAGGCCCGGTCAGAACTCGGAAGCCACCCCCTCACTCTGCGCTCCTTGATGATTGGGCAATTTCAGAACTAGCATCCGCTGAGTGGATAAGGCTATAGGCCACCACCCTTCTGATCTTGAATGACAGTACATGAGATCCAATGGGACTGGAGGAGGCAAGAAAAAAGAAAAGCACGGTTTTTGCTTGTAGGATTTTGAGGTTTAGTTTCCTCCCTGCACCGCAAGTTGGGAGGAGGGGCAGGATGTGGTGTGGTCTCAAGGCATCCTGGGAACTGTGGTACAAGAATGAGGCCCGGTGGCTTGATCGTTGGGCTGCAGGACTCCGTCCCAGTCTGAGGAGGCAGAAAAACACTTCAACGTACCCTGTGAGTAGTTTCAAGGGGAGTCCACATTTTTTACCCTGCTGGGGAAATCCACATCCACCAGTGACATGTTGGACAAACTGGCCACACCCAAGTACCAAAGAAACAAGCCCCCTGAAAGAAGAGTATAAACTAAAAAGGAATAAATATATGAATAAATAAATAAATAAGAAAAAAAAGAAATAAGCCCTCCAATGCTCCTGGATAAAAGGAGCGGGTTTGACCAGGTTCGGTGTCTTAGCCTGTAATCCCGCGCTTTGGGAGGCCGAGGTGAGTGAATTGCCTGAGCCCGCGGGTTCGAGACCCGCCGGGCCAACTTGGCGAGACCTCATCTCTACAATAAATCAAAAATTAGCCGGGCATGGTAGCGTGCGCCTGTAGTTCCAGCTACTTGGAAGGCTGGGGCGGAAGGATCGCCGGAGCCCAGCAGGTCGAGGCTGTGGTGGCCGAGAGCGGCCACTGCACTCCAGTCTGGGTGACTGAGTGAGACTCCAACTCAAATTAAAAAAAAAGAGAGAGAGAGAGTTTGTTAAATCCTTCGGGTCCTCTCCCACTGTGGGAGGTTTTTGTCCTCAATAAATCCTGCTTTTTAAAAAAGAGGGAGAGTGTAAAAGAAAAAAGAATACACAAATACGAAAAACCCACGAACTCAGATGATCTACTTGAGTATCAGAATATTAAAGATTCTAGGCCAGGCTTTGTGTAGTCCCAGCACTTTTAGAGGCCGAGGCTAGTGGATTGCCTGAGCTGAGGCCTCAAAACCAGCCAGGGCAACTTGGCAAGACCTCGTCTCTACAATAAATCAAAAAAATTAACCAAGTGTGGCAGTTCGCGAATACAGTTCCGGCTACTTGGAAGTCTGAGGATAAAGGATTACCTGAGACCAGGAAGTCAATGCTGCAGTGGCCAGGAGTGTGCCACTGTACTCCAGCCTGGGGGACAGAGGGAGACTCCAACTCAAAAAAAAAATTAAAGATTCATGTTATGCACTCAATGTCTTTGGAGCAGATGAGCTTCTAAAACAGCCACCCAATGACATATTCTCTAGAACCCCCAAAGGACGATGTTTGTGATCTGGTGATGCCATTAATGAGCCAGATCTAACAAATCACCTCCATCCATTAGGAGAAATCTGGATGAGTTAGGAGAGAACTGGACACACTCTGTTGTACAAAGACAGCACTGCGCTTGTCCACAGAGCAGGCTGCTGAAGGCGTTACTGAGAATTCATTTGATAGAAGGATTTTTTTTTCTCCTGAAAGCAAAATGAGATAAGAAAAGGAACTGGTTGATTCTCAATACCTGCGTATTCAACAAAAAATGGAGAATCCTGCCAGAGCCCGTGGGTGCGAGACCAGCCCAGTCAACTTGGAAAGACATCATCTCTACAAGGATTATTTAAAACAATAACCAGGCATCATAGTGCTCATCTGTAGTTCTGGCTACTAGGAAGGCTGAAGCAGAAGGATCACTGGAGCCCAGCAGGTTGATGCTGGGGTGGCCGTGAGCTACACTCCAGCCATGGCAACTGAATGAGACTCCAACTAAAAAACAAACAAACAAACAAAAAACATAAAAAGAGAATCACAAGCAGTCAGATGAATAAAAGGGGACAGACTACAGACTGTGGGATCCAGCTAAGGCCTATTCCTGCATAGCCAGGAGCTTTTCTACCTTATGCAGCTCTGATCCCCACCTTGGAGCATCCTTGCACAAAATGAGGCCACATTTCTTATTTCTTGCCTTGAAAGGAACCCACCAAGTATGGCAGACCTAGGGACGTGGCCTCCTGGACATCACTTCATCAATTTCCATCATTCCTATAATCTAGAGCAAGTATTGTACCTTGAAATCATACCCCAGTGCCATCTGCTTGGCCTCTGACTTCTGCTTCATTGTTGGTCAAGTAATGGCCACTCAGGACATGGAAGTTCATCCATCATTGCTTCCTTGAGTGGATAAGGTTGATGGCTGGTATTTGGGTTTCTGCCCACTCTAGTTGAGGTGACAGGTTGCCTTTCAAGCCTGGTGACATTACTGGTCTGGCCCAGCTGGACATGAGTGGGCCTCAGGAACCCACACACTATGCCTAGGTTTCTTACCCTGCCTTCTGGTCCTCTCCCACTGTGGGAGGTTTTTGTCCTCAATAAATCCTGCTTTTTAAAAAAGAGGGAGAGTGTAAGAGAAAAGAGAATACACAAATGCGAGAAGCCCACGAACTCAGATGATCTCCTTGAGTATCAGAATATTAAAGACTCTAGGCAGGCTTGGTGTAGTCCCAGCACTTTTAGAGGCCGAGGCTAGTGGATTGCCTGAGCTGAGGCCTCAAAACCAGCCAGGGCAACTTGGCAAGACCTCGTCTCTACAATAAATCAAAAAAATTAACCAAGTGTGGCAGTGCGCGAATAGAGTTCCGGCTACTTGGAAGTCTGAGGATAAAGGATTACCTGAGACCAGGAAGTCAATGCTGCAGTGGCCAGGAGTGTGCCACTGTACTCCAGCCTGGGGGACAGAGGGAGACTCCAACTCAAAAAAAAAAAAAAAATTAAAGATTCATGTTATGCACTCAATGCACAAAATCCTAGTTTTGGTCAGGGCCACATGTTTCACTGTATGATCATCCTAGATATCCAAAGGACAAATGCTCTCCCAGAGGTCAGGTGAGGCCAAATTGGGGCCCCTGGTGTAAGAGTTGTACCCTTTAAGGAAGGCACTGTCACATGGATTGGCCAGCATGAGGAACAAGACATGTTACTGACTGGCTGAGGTGTTTTTTTTGTTTTTTGGGTTTTTTTCTTTTGGTTTTTTTGAGTTGGAGTCTCACCCTTTCACCCAGACTGGAGTGCAGTGGCCGCTCCCAGCCACTGCAGCCTCGACCTGCTGGGCTCCGGCAATCCTTCCACCCCAGCCATCAAGGAGCCAAAATTACAGGCATGGGCTACCATGCCTGGCAAACTTTTTGACCTTTTTGTAGAGATGAGATCTTGCCTGCCCAGGTGGGTCTCAAACCGGCGGCCTTGGGCAATCCACTCACCTCATCTTCCCAAAGGCACGGGATTACAGGCTGAGCCACTGAGCCCAGCTGGCTGAGGTTTTGACAATACCATACTTGCCTTCCCATCCCAAGGTTTCCATTGTCCAGCTTCCTTGTTGACATTAATTTCATAGGGCTGAGGAGTTATGTGGAGCTTTGGGGCACTTTGCTGGGTGCTGCCCTGAATTTTTTGGGACCATGTGGGTTACTTTCTCATAAGAAAGTTAATATGTAGGTGTCACCATAATGGAGGACAATATCTCAGCATTTACTGTGGACTGGGCAGGCCCTGGTGTTGGAAGCCCAGTGGGATAGCAAGGTGAGGTTGTCCTGTGCTCCTAATCTCACAGGGAACCTAGGATAAGACAGGAGCCCAGCATCCTTGTTGAAAGCTGTGCAGTGAAAACCATTGACTCCAGATCTCCAGATGCATGGGGACCTTTAGGATCAAATTTCAAACAATAAATCATCAAACAGCCATGGTCTGTTCTGAGGCAGGGGTATTCTGGCCAAACCTGAGCCTCCATGCCCCTGAAAAGCAATCTGTTTCCCGGCAATCAATGGAAGCTCCTACCTGCAGGTCTGCCTCAGTTTGGGAAACAGTCCAGTCAGATGACATCGGGCGAGGATGGCTACTAATTGAGGGGTGCTGCCACATTTTTATTTAGTTGGAATCTTACTCTGTAACCCAGGTTGGAGTGCAGTAGCATTCATGGCAACCAGAGTCTTAACCTGTTGGACTAGGTGATGCTTCTACTTCAGCCTTCCAGGTAACAGGCACATGCCACCATGACAGTTTTCTTTCTTTCTTCTTTTCTTTTTCTTTCTTTCTTTCTTTCTTTCTTTCTTTCTTTCTTTCTTTCTTTCTTTCTTTCTTTCTTTCCTTCTTTCTTTCTTTCTTCCTTCCTTCCTTTCTCTTTTGTTCTTTCTTTATCTTTCTTTCTTTCTGTTCTTTCTTTCTTTCTCTCTCTCATCGGAGTCTACCAGGCTATAGGCAGTGGCATGCTCCCGGCCACCACTGCCTCCAACTACTGGGCTTAGGTAATCCTTCCACCTCAGCGTTCCTAGTAGCAGGTACTACAGGTACATGCAATCAAGCCCAACTAATGTTTTTCTTTTTTTTGTTGTTTCTTTTTCTTTTTTTGAGTTGGAATCTCACTCTGTCACCCAGACTGGAGTGCAGTGGCTGCTCCCGGCCATTGCAGCCTCGACCTGCTGGGCTCTGGCCATCCTTCCGCCTCAGCCTTCCAAGTAGCTGGAACTACAGGTGCACACTACCACGCCTGACTAATTTTTGGTTCATTGTAGAGATAAGGTCTCACCAAGTTGCCCAGATGGGTCTTGAACCCGCGGGCTCAAGCAATCCACTCACCTCTGCCTCCCAAAGTGCTGGGATTACACACTGAGCCACTGAGCCTGGCCTAATTTTTTGATTTATTGTAGAGATGAGATTTTACCAAGTTGCCCCAGCCTCATCTCAAACCTGTGTGCTCAGGCAATCCTCTCACCTCTGGCTTTCCAAGTGCTGGGATTA
>NW_007250022.1:0-6148 GCF_000164805.1 Carlito syrichta
CCCCCGTCCCTACAAAACATCTAGGCATCTGCATTTTTGTACACAGAGTTTTGGAATCCACATGGACAAGGAAATTCAGGGCATCTTGTGGAGAATGGAAAGGGAATCCGGTTTTTGGAGTTCTCAATTGACTAAATCTAGAAAGTATCTTGATAAGGTTTAATCATCAATCAGGGCTTCTATGTCGACACATTTTTAGTGTGTCTTTTGAAAAAGGACAAGGAATCTTGGGTTACAATTCCTCAAGAACTTCATGGGAGTATTTCTCTTGACATCCAAGCAACTGGAATTCTAGGTCACCAGGAAATATCTTGGCGTCTTGCTGAGAATGAAGCAGGAATTTCATAATGGCAGTTCTCATATACAGAACACTACACGACCTGTTGCTACGGAAGAATAAGGAATCTTGGTTACATGAGGCCTCCATCCCAAAAACCTACAGACCATGTTGCTAAGAGATAACCACCATTCACTTTTTGGGACTAGGAATCTGGATAATGGGATTCCTAATATACAGGTAACTGCATTGTCTATTGCTAAAGGAGAATAAGGAATCTGGTTTACACGTGTCCTCCATCCCAATAAAACTTCAGGGTTTCTTGCTAAGGGCTAAACACGAATTTAAGTTTTTGAAGCATCAACTAGGGAAATGAAATGTTCATATACTGACAAATGCACTGACTTTTCCTAAGAAAGTATAAGGAAAGTGGGGGACATGCTTTCTCAATCTCCAAAAAATTGTACGGCGTCTTCCTAAAATCTAAACAAGAATCAAGCTTTCGAAGCATGTATCTGTGAAGAGGAGTACTCATATAGAGGTAACTGCACGGCTGTTGCTAAAAGTAAAGAATCCGGGTTATACGAGTCCTCAGTCCTGAAAATCTACAGGGCATCTTGCTGACGGCTAAAGATGAATCAGTGATTCGAGGCATGAATGTGGGTAATAGCAATCCCCATATACAGGAAACTACATGGCCTCTTGCTAATAAAAGAGAAGAAATCTATTTTCCAGGGTTCCTGTATCAAAAAACCTACATAACTTCTTACTAAGGGCTAAAGAAGAATCAGGGTTTCCAAACAGGAGTCAAGGGAAAGAGAGTCCTCACATACAGGACACTACATGACCTCCAAATAAGTACAAATAAAGAATCATTGTTGTACGTGCTCTCATTCCAAAAAATTCCCAGGCTGTCTGCAATGGGGAAAACAAGAAGCAGATCTTTGATATCCCCAAATGTTTCAGAGCAATTTCGCATTCCGATATTATGAATAGGTCATTTCAGGACTCCAGCAACGTTCTGGTCCTCTTAAAAGTTGTAAATGGTATTGAGCACTCCAAGTCTGTTAATTTCCTCAGAACAACTAAGGCCAGATTCCAGGACAAAAAACTCATCTTGCCATATTGGATGTAACTCTGGTCTAAGGTATACCTTGTATTCATTCCCCTTCCATGTATCTTTTTCTTTTGAGAAGGGAAAAGGGTTTTGCAATTGCAAAATATTTACTACATACTTTTAATGGTAACCAGGAATCATGGAATCCACGAAGCTAGAAAACTTCTGGGCATCTCTCTTTTGATATAGTGAATATGGAATCCAAATGGACAGGAAAAATCAGGGCATCTTACTGAGAATTAAAAGGAAATCCGGTCCTAGGAATTCTCATTTTCCGGAATCCACAGGACCTCTTGATAAGGTTTAATCAGCAATCTGGGCTTCAGGGTCCCTACATTTTCAGAGCTATTTGCTCCACAGATATGCTAAATCTGTCATTACAGATCCTCAGGCTCTTTCTGGTCCTCTTGTTAGTTGTAATCAAGGATTTGGCCCTAGAAATCCTTTTGTTTTCTAGGACCATCTACAAGCATAATCATAGTCCCCAGAATCAAAAGGTATATTGGTACATAATTCCTCGATTCAGCTGACCTCAAAGTATAGAAAATTTTTGTGGGTGGCCAGGTAGGAATTGGGGTTTTGGGTTTGGAATATTCCAACTTTTGGGGAGTTATTGTGAAGGGGAACCAGGAATTTAGGATTCCAGTTCCCAAAGAATATTATGGACGTCTTTCTCTTGATTTCCAAAAAACTGGAATTCTTGGTCTCCAGAAGCTGTCTCAGCATCCTGCAGAGTTAAGCAGGAAGCTGGGTAATGGAATTCGTTATATACAGGAAACTACACGTCATATTGCTAGGGAAGTATAAGAAATCTTCCTTAATGAATCCTCAATTCCAAAAACTACAGGCCATCTTCCTAAGTCGTAACCACGCATCAGGTTTCTGACGTGGGACTCTGGATAATGGGAGTCGTCACATGAAGGAAACAACACTGCCTATTGCTAAGTAAGAATAAAGAATCTGCCTTACTCGGGTCCTCAATCCCAAAAAAGCTTAAGTTCATCTTGCTATGGGCTAAACACGAATCATAGTGTTTTTGAGCATGTATCTGGATAATGAAATACTTATTTACAGTCAACTACATGACCTTTTGCTAAGAAAGAATAAGGAATCTGGGTTACACGAGTCCTCAATCAGAAAACTCAACAGAGCATCTTGGAAAGTTCTAAAAGAATCAGAGTTTCGAAACAGGATGTATCTAATGAGAGTACTAATATACAGGAAAATACACAACGCCTTGCCAAGGGTGAAAAAGAATCGGGGTTATAGCAGTCCTCAGTCCTTAAAAGCAACAGTCCATCTGCTGTGGTCTAAACAAGAATCAGGGTTTAGAAGCTGGAACATAGGTATTAGCAGTCCTCACATACAGAATCTCCATGATATGTAGCAAAGGAGAAGTACGAAACCTCTTTTACACGGTTCCTCCGTCACAATATCTACATGACATCTTGCTAATGGCAAACCAAGTATCAGGGTTTCCAAATAGGATTCTTGGGAAAGGGAGTCCTCATATACAGCCCCTCGGTAAAGAAGAATAAGGAATCTGTGATACACTAGTCCACAATCCGAAAAATTCTCAGGGCGTCTTTCTGCGGTATAAACAAGAATCAAGGCTTCGTGCTAGTCTCATGTTTCAAAGATATTTGGCTTGTGGGTATTATGAATCAGTCATTTCAGGACTACAGCAACATTCTGGTACTCTTGAGAGTTGTAAGCTTGTATCTGGTAGTACAAATCCCTTAAGTTCCTCGGGACAATTAAGTCCAGATTCCCGGAAAAAATGTATCATATTGCCGTTTTTGTATGTAACTTTGGTCTTAAGATAAACTTAGTAATCCTTAAATTTCCGTTTGTTCTTTATTTGTAGAGAGGCTGAGGGATTTGCATTTGCCAAATATTTAGTACGGAATATTAAAGTGTAACCAGGATACATGGATTCCCCATCCCTACAAACCATCTAGGCATCTGCATTTCTGTACACAGAGTTTTGGAATCCACATGGACAAGGAAATTCAGGGCATCTTGCGGAGAACAGAAAGGGAATCCGGTTCTTGGAGTTCTCAATTGCCTAAATCTACAAAGTATCTTGATAAGGTTTAATCAGCAATCTGGGCTTCTATGTCGCCACATTTTTAGTGTGTTTTTTGAAAATAGCCCAGGAATCTTGGGTTCCAATTACTCAAGAACTTTATGGGAATCTTTCTCTTGATATCCAAGAAACTGGAATTCTAGGTCAAAAGGAATTATCATGGCGTCTTGCTGAGAATGAAGCAGGAATTTCAGTAATGGGAGTCCTCATATACAGAAAACTACACCACGTGTTCCTATGGAAGAATAAGGAATCTTGGTTACACGAGGCCTCCATCACAAAAACCTACAGACCGGCTTGCTAAGATATAACCACCATTCAGGTTTTGGGAGAAGGAATCTGGATAATGAGAGTATTCATATACAGGAAACTGCTGTGTCTATTGCTAAAGGAGAATAAGGAATCTGGTTTACACTTGTCCCCAATCCCAATAAAACTTCAGGGTTTCTTGCTAAGGGCTAAACACGAATTTGGGTTTTTGAAGCATAAACTAGGGAAATGAAATGCTCATATACAGACAAATGCACGGACTTTTCCTAAGAAAGTATAAGGAAAGTGGGTGACATGCTTTCTCAATCTCCAAAAAACGTACGGCGTCTTCCTAAGATCTAAACAAGAATCAAGCTTTCGACGCATGTATCTGTGAAGAAGAGTACTCATATACAGTTAACTGCACGACTGTTGCTAAAAGTAAAGAATCTGGGTAATACAAGTCCTCAGTCCTGAAAATCTACAGGGCATCTTGCTGACGGCTATAGACGAATCAGGGATTCGAGGCATGAATGTGGGTAATAGCAATCCACATATACAGGAAACCACATGGTCTCTTGCTAACAAAAGAGAAGAAATCTGTTTTCCAGGTTTCCTCTATCAAAAAATCTACATGAATTCTTACTAAGGGATAAACAAGAATCAGGGTTTTGAAACAGGAATCAAGGAAAAGAGAGTCCTCACATACAGGACACTACATGACCTCCAAATAAGTACAAATAAAGAATCATTGTTGTACGCGCTCTCATTGCAAAAAAGTTCCCATGTTGTCTGCTATGGGACAAACAAGAAACAGATCTTCGAGCTCCCCAAATGTTTCAGAGCAATTTAGCTTTCAGGTATTATGAATCGGTCATTTCAGAACTCCAGCAACATTCTTGTCCTCTTAAAAGTTGTAAATGGTATTAGGCACTCCAAGTCCCTTAGGTTTCTCAGAACAACTAAGGCCAGATTCCAGGACAAAAAGAATCTTCTTGCCATGTTTGGATGTAACTCTGTTCTAAGGTATACCTTGTATTCCTTCCCCTTCCATGTATTTTTTTATTTTGAGAAGGGACAAGGGTTTTGCAATTGCAAAATATTTACTACATACTTTTAATGGTAACCAGGCATCATGGAATCCACGAACCTAGGAAACTTCTTGGCATCTGTCTTTTGATATACAGAATTTGGAATCCAAATCGACAGGAAAAATCAGGGCATCTTACTGAGAATTAAAAGGAAATCCGGTCCTAGGAATTCTCATTTTCTGGAATCTACAGGGTCTCTTTTTAAGGTTTAATCAGCCATCTTGGTTTCTGGATCCCTACATTTTCAGAGCTACTTGCTCTGTAGATATGCTAAATCTGTCATTAAAGATCTTCAGGATCTTTTTGGTCCTTTAGTTAGTTGTAATCAAGGATTTGACCCTAGAAATCCTTTTCTTTCCTGGGACCACTTACGACCATAATCATATTCCCCAGAATCAAAAGGAATATTGGTACATAATTCCTCGATTCAGGTGAGCTCAAAGTACAGAAAATTCTTGTGGGTGGGCAGGTAGGAATTGGGGTTTTGGGTTTGGAATATTCCACATTTTGGGGAGGTCTCGTGAAGGGGAACCAGGAATCTTGGATTCCAGTTCCCAAAGAACATTATGCACGTCTTTCTCTTGATATCCAAAAAACTGAAATGCTCTGTCACCAGGAACTGTCTTGGCATCCTGCAGCGTGAAGCAGGAAGCTGTGTAATGAAGGTCTTCATATACAGGAAACTACACATCATATTGTTAAGGAAGTATAAGGAATCTTCCTTATATGAGTCCTCATTCCCAAAATCTACAGGCTATCTTCCTAAGACGTAACCATGAATCAGGTTTTTGAAAAAGGAATCTGGGTAATGGGAGTCCTCACATAAAGGAAATTTCACTGCCTATTGCTAAGTAAGAATAAGGAATCTGTGTTACTCAGGTCCTCATTCCATAAAAAGCTTAAGGTCATCTTACTATGGGCTAATCACGAATCATGGTGTTTTGGAGCATGAATCTGAATATGGAGTCCTTATTTACAGGCAACTACATGACCTTTAGCCTTGAAAGAATAAGGAATCTGAGTTACACGAGACCTCAATCCTAAAAATCTTCAGAGCATCTTGGAATGTTCTAAAAAGAATCAGAGTTTCAAAGCAGAATGTATCTAAACAGAGTCCTAATATACAGTAAAATACACAGCCCCTTGCCAAGGAAGAAAAATAATCGGGGTTATAGCAGACTTCAGTCCTTAAAATCAACAGGCCATCTGTTGTGGGCTAAACAAGAATCAGGGTTTAGAAGCTGGAACATAGGTAATACAAGTCCGCATATGCAGAATCTACATGATCTCTAGCTAAGGAGTACTAAGAAACATCTTTTACACGG
>NW_007250023.1:0-830 GCF_000164805.1 Carlito syrichta
TACAATTCCAGTTGCTTGGATATTCAGAGAAAGACTGCCATAAAGTTCTTGAGGAATTGGGACCCAAGTTCCTGGTCCCTTTCAAAAGGCACACTAAAAATGTGGCGAAATAGAAGCCCAGATTGCTGATTAAACCTTATAAAGAGACTTTGTAGAATTAGACGATTGAGAACTCCAAGAACTGGTTTCCCTTTCCGTTCTCAACAAGATGCCCTGAATTTCCCTGTCCATGTGAATACCAAAATTCTGTGTACACAAATGCAGAAGCCCAATGTTTCCTAGCATCGTAGAATCCATGGATCCTGGTTACATTTTAATAATTCATACTTAAAATTTGGCAACTGTAAAACCCTCAGCCCTCTACAAATAAAGTACAAACGGAAATTTTAGGATTACCAAGTTCATCTTAAGTCCAATGTTATATCCAAATATGGCAATTGATACTTTTTCCCGGGAATCTGCCCTTAATTTTCCCGAGGAACTTAAGGGATTTGTATGATCAGATACCCGATTAAAACTCTCAAGAGGACCAGAATGTTGCTGGTGACCTGAAATGACTGATTCATAATACACACTAGCCAAATGTCTCTGAAATATGAGATGAGCACGAAGCCTTGATTCTTGTTTATACTGCAGCAAGACGCCCTGAGAATTTTTCGGATGGTGGACTAGTGTATCACAGATTCCTTATTCTTCTTTACCGAGGGACCGTTTAATGTCCTGTATATGAGGACTCCCTTTCCCAAGAATCCTGTTTGGAAACCCTCATTCTGGGTTTTGCCATTAGCAACATGTCATGTAGATATGGTGATGGAAGGAACCGTGTAAAA
>NW_007250023.1:1977-2988 GCF_000164805.1 Carlito syrichta
GAGCATCTGTAATGACAGATTTAGCGTATCCACGGAACTTGTAGCACGGAAAATGTACGCACTCAGAAGCCCAGATTGCTAATTAAACCTTATCAAGAAGCCCTGTAGAATCCTTAATATGAGAACTCCTAGAAACGGATTTCCTTTTAATTCTCAGTAAGATTCCCTGATTTTTCCTGTCGATTTGTATTCCAAATTCAGTATGTCAAAAGACAGATGCCCAGAAGTTTCCTAGCTTCGTGGATTCCATGATTCCTGGTTACCTTTAAAAGTACATAGTAAACATTTGGCAAGTGCAAAATCCTTGTCCCCTCTCAAAATCACAAGAGACACGGAATGGGAAGTATTACAGGGTTAACCTTAAGACCAGAGTTACCTCCAAATATGGAAAGAAGATTCTTTTTGTCCTGGAATCTGGCCTTAGTTGTTCTGAGGAACCTAACGGACATGGAGTTCCCATTACCAATCACAACTTATAAGAGGACCAGAGTGTTGCTGGAGTCCTGCAATGACCGATTCATAATATTCGAATGCTAAATTCCTCTGAAACATTTGGGGAGCTCAAAGATCTGTTTCCTGTTTGTCCCATAGTGGACAACCTGGAAATTTTTTTGGATCGTGGGCGCGTACAACAATGATTCTTTATTCATACTTAGTTGGAGGCCATGCAGTGTTCTGTATGTGAGGACTCTCTTTCCCTTGATTCCTGATTCGAAATCCTGATTCTTGTTTTGCCCTTAGTAAGAAGTCATGTAGATTTTCTGATAGAAGAACCGTGGAAAACAGATTTCATCTCTTTTATTAGCAAGATGTCATGTAATTTCCTGTATATGTGGATTGCTGTTACCCCCATTCATGCCTCGAATCCCTGATTCTTCTTGAGCCGTCAGCAAGATGCCCTGTAGATTTTCAGGACTGAGGACTCATATAACACAGATTCCTTATTTTTAGTAAGAGCCGTCCAGTTACCTGTATATGAATACTCCTGTTCACAGGTACATGTGTCGAAAG
>NW_007250023.1:4149-8540 GCF_000164805.1 Carlito syrichta
GGACTCTCATTAGATACATCCAACTTCGAAACTCTGATTCTTTTTAGAAATTTCAAGACGCTCTGTAGATTTTGGGATTGAGGTCTCATGTAACCCAGATTCTTCTTCTTTCTTAGCAAATGTTCATGTAGTTGCCTGTAAATAAGGAATCCATTTTCCAGATTCATGCTCGAAAACACCATGATTCGTGTTTAGCCCATAGCAAGATGACCTTAAGATTTTTGGGGATTGAGGACCTGAATAACGCAGATTCTTATTCTTACTTAGCAATAGGCAGTGAAGTTTCCTTTATGTGAGGACTCCCATTACCCAGATTCCTACTTCAAAAACCTGATTCGTGGTTATGTCTTTGGAAGATGGCCTGTAGTTTTTGGGATTGAGGACTCATATGAGGAAGATTCCTTATACTTCCTTAGCAAAATGACGTGTAATTTCCTGTATATGACGACCTCCATTACGCAGCTTCCTGCTTCACTCTGTAGGATGCCGAGACACTTCCTGGTGACCGAGAATTCCAGTTTTTTGGATATCAATAGAAAGACGTCCATAATGTGCTTTGGGAACTGGAATCCAAGATTACTGGTTCCCCTTAACAAAACCTCCCCAAAATTTGGAATATTCCAAACCAAATCCCCAATTCCTACCGGCCCACCCACAAGAATTTTCTCTACTTTGAGGTTACTTGAATCGAGGCATTTTGTCCCAATTTACCTTTTGAGTCTGGGGAATATGATTATGGTCGTAGATGGTCCCAGGAAACAAAAGGATTTCTAGGGCCAAATCCTTGATTACAACTAACAAGAGGACCAGAAAAATCCTGAGGATCTGTAATGACAGATTTAGCGTATCCACGGAGTAAGTAGCTCTGAAAATGTAGAGACCCAGAAGCCCAGATTGCTGCTTAAACCTTATCAAGGAGCCCTGTAGATTCCGAAAATGAGAACTCTTAGAACTAGATTTCTTTTTAATTCTCTGTAAGATTCCCTGATTTTTCCTGTCGATTTGGATTGCAAATTCAGTATATCAAAAGACAGATGCCCAGAAGTTTCCTAGGTTCGTGGATTCCCTGATTCCTGGTTACCATTAAAAGCACATAGTAAACATTTGGCAAGTGGAAAACCCTTGTCCCGTCTCAAAATAAAAAGAGACACGGAAGGGGACGGATTACAGGGTTCACTGTAAGGACATAGTTACATCCAATTATGGCAAGAAGATACTTTTTGTCCTGGAATCTGGCCTTAGTTGTCCTGAGGAACCTAGCGGACTTGGAGTTCCCAATACCATTTACAACTTTTTTTTTTTTTTTGAGTTGGAGTCTCACTCGGTCACCCAGACTGGAGGGCAGTGGCCGCTCCCGGCCACCGCAGCCTCGACCTGCTGGGCTCCGGCTATCCTTCCGCCTCAGCCTTCCGAGTAGCCGGAATTACAGGCACACGCTACCACACCCGGCTGATTTTTTTATTTATTGTAGAGATGAGGTCTCGCTGCCCAGGCGGGTCTCGAACCCGCGGGCTCAGGCAATCCACTCACCTCAGCCTCCCAAAGGCGCGGGATTACAGGCTGAGCCACCGAGCCCGGCTACCATTTCTTTTTTGCTGCTCTTTTCCCTTCTCCATTCCTTGGTTTCCCCTTTCCACGGAGCTTCTTTAGACACATTTGCTCATCCTTAACATCCTGATGCTCGTCTCTGTAGAGGCCGAGAAAACGGAGTGTTCCCATGAGCGCGAAGTAAGTCTCCCTCTGCTTGGCCAAAGGCTGTTCACCGAACAGTCTCACCATGTTCATGCACTTGGAATCGGTAGATCTCTTCACCAAATAGCCGGGCACTCAGACGAGATATGCGCAAGGCACTTTCTGAAAGAGAAGACGTTTCTGAGCAGCAAGGGAGAGTGGTCACTGGACCTGACCTTCCTCACCTGCGCACTCTCCAAATCCTCTCTTTACATTAAGCGAAAACTTAAGTAACTTTGTTTAGATCAAGGAGGGATTTTGATCTGCTTTTGGAGAAGGTCAATTCCTCTTTGGTCCTGTCACTTCCCATAGCTATAGACAGCAACTTTATGAGGACAGACTGGTATGGACGGCCTTCGTTCCAACGGGTGAGGACTGCTGAAAGCTGGATGGCACTTCTGGGATGGAGGACAGAATGGCCAGGTGATGGGTAGCTGGGGACCCGTTCTCCTATGCTCTGCTGGGGGCAGGCGAAGCCTGAGGCGTGTCCTCCACCTGCCCTGGCTCTGCCCTGCTCTCTGGCCAAGGCTGCTGCAGTCCAGCTCTGGCAGGGGGTGGCCACGAATAGCGGGTCTGGATGTCTTGGCCACACACTCTCCAGACTCCCACATCTTTGGTCCTTACCTTCGGCAGAGTTTACTTTTAGGGGTCCTTGTGAGAGGGACACGTCCTCTGGACAATCTGAGTGGCTGGTATCTGCCAGTGTCCCACTGTCAGTGTCCTTTGCCACTGCCTCCTGCACTTCCACCTCCCGGACCAATGACTGTGACAAATAAAACACAGTTACTAATTTTGAACCACAAAATCTAGAAATTCCATCCAGATTCTTTGGAAAGAATATTAGTCAGAAGTTTCTCTTTAGGGCTCTGGTGACGTCAACGATAAAGTGCTCAAATGAGTGTGAACGGGAAGGAAGGAGCCTCTTGACACTTTTTTCTTTTTTTGGTCAGAGTCTCACTCTGTCGCCCAGGCTAGAGTGCAGTGGCATGCTCATGGTCACCGCAGCCTCCACCTGCTGGGCTCAGGTGATCCTCCCGACCATACCTGGCTAATTTTTTGATTTATTGTGGAGACAAGGTCTCGCCAAGTTGCCAAGGCTGGTCCTGAACCCCTGGGCTCAGGTAATTCTCTCGCTTTGGCCTCCTAAAGTGCTGGGATTGTAGGCGTGAGCCACCAAGCCCGGCTCTCTTGACATCTTCTGCTTCCATTTATCCTTTTGAGCATTTTTGTTCGTGGTGACAGCAGCTCAATGATCACACAAGGGACAGCTGCAGCTCTGCCCGGGGTCTGAGTCATTTCTATGTACTCACATTTTTGTGATTGCATGGGAATAATTCACCCTCACAAGAGGTAGAATCACACTTCTCTTGTGAACACACTTGATCTCTGACTCTCCCCCCTCTGGCCATGGAGTCCCGGGTGCTGTGCTGGCTGCAGCTTCCCAGGCTGGTGACTTTCCTCCTCTTTCATCTCTGTTTTCAGCTGCCAGTCTCAAATCCAAAATGCCACTCTTCCCACCTTTCCCTCCTTTATTTAAATTTTTTTTTTTTTTTAGTTGGAGTCTCACTCTGTCGCCCAGGCTGGAGTGCAGTGGCACGCTCACGGCCACCGCAGCCTCCACCTGCTGGGCTCAGGCGATCCTTCCACCTTCCAAGTACCTGGACCTACAGGCATGTGCTACCACGCCCGGCTAATTTTTTGATTTATTGTAGACATGAGGTCTCGCCAAGCTGCCCAGGCTAGTCTCGAACCTGTGGGCTCAGGCAATCCATTCACCTCGGCCTCCCAAAGTGCTGGGATTAAAGACGTGAGCCACCGTGCCCGGCTCTCCCTCTTTTAAATATACAGAGTGGTGACTCGGTCACCAGAGTTTCATATCATACCCAGGCCAGAGAAGTGGAAACTAGTGGGGGCCATCAGTTAGTGGCAAAGGACAGATACCGAGGTGGCAGCAGAGGACAGTCCTGGCAGATCCTGAGATAGGCCAGGCCTCAGCCCCTGAGTCTGGAGGGTGGCTCCCACTGCCCAGACTGACTCCCCCAATCCCTTGGGGCTTTGCTCAAATGCAGCCGCCCCTCCCAGCGAGGCTCCCCTGACCCACGTGGCAACTGGTTGCCCTCACGGGCCCTCACACCTCCCTTGCCCAGGTCCTTCCTCCAGGGCGCCCACCGGATCATCTACTCAGTATGCTTCTTGTTTCTGACTCTCCCTGTGATAACATGAGCTCCCGAATCAGGGAATTTTGTCAGTCTTGCATCTCAAGGAAACAGTGCCTGGCACAAAAGAGCTGCTTCATAAATATTTGCTGAGTGACTGACTGGTGGGGGGACACCAGGCATCAGTGATTTTGGTGGGCTCCAAGCAGAGCCGGGTGGAGAACCACCACCCTACAGTCCCTTGTTCACCTGAGGTGTGCAGAGTTCTTACTTTTTCTTGGTTTGACCTAAGTGGTCACGCGTTTCAGGTTTATTCCTGCCTATCAGGGACAGTCTCTCTCCCACCATCATGGTAGAGCAAGAAAATAGAGCCGGTTCTCTGGGAACCTCGATGACTGCTCTGTAAGTGATCATTTTCTTTTATTTATTTATTTATTTTTGAGTCAGAGTCTCACTCTGTCGCCCAGACTGGAGTGCAGTGGCCACTCCCGGCCACCGCAGCGA